>NW_028166751.1:0-72653 GCF_964263955.1 Coregonus lavaretus
TACTGAAGCGCTCAGTGACTTTCAACGTGGCACCGTCATAGGATGACACCTTTCTAACAAGTTAGTTCAACTGTAAGTGCTGTTATTGTGAAGTGGAAACGTGTAGGAGCAACAACGTCTCTGCCGCGAAGTGGTAGGCCACACAAGCTCACAGAATGGGACCGCTGAGTGCTGAAGCGCGTAGCGCTGTCCTCGGTTGCAACACTCACTACCGAGTTCCAAACTGCCTCAGGAAGCAACGTCAGCACAAGAACTGTTCGTCGGGAGCTTCATGAAATTGGTTTCCGTGGCTGAGCAGCCACACACAAGCCTAAGATCACCATGCGCAATGCCAAGCGTCGGCTGGAGTGGTATGAAGCTCGCTGCCATTGCACTCTAGAGCAGTAGAAATGCGTTCTCTGGAGTGATGAATCACGCTTCACCATCTGGCAGTCCGAAGGACGAATCTGGGTTTGGTGGATGCCAGGAGAACGCTACCTGCCCCAATGCATATAGTGCCCACTGTAAAGTTTAGTGGAGGAGGAATAATGGTCTGGGGCTGTTTTTCATGGTTCGGGCTTCCAATTTTGTGCCAACAGTTTGGGGAAGGCCCTTTCCTGTTTCAGCATGACAATGCCCCCGTGCACAAAGCGAGGTCCATACAGAAATGGTTTGTCGAGATCGGTGTGGAAGAACTTGACCTGGCCTGCACAGAGCCCTGACTTCAACCCCGTCGAACACCTTTGGGATGAATTGGAATGGCGACTGCGAGCCAGGCCTAATCGCCTAACATCAGTGCCTGACCTCACTAATGCTCTTGTGGCTGAATGGAAGCAAGTCCCCGCAGCAATGTTCAAACATCTAGTGGAAAGCCTTCCCATAAGAGTGGAGGCTGTTATAGCAGCAAAGGGGGGACCAACTCCATATTAAAGCCCATGATTTTGGAGTTAGATGTTCGACGAGCAGGTGTCCACATACTTTTGGTCATGTAGTGTATATTTGTACAAAAAATCCCAAAGCATAACAAAAAAACACTGATGACTCTTTAGTCAGATAGTACCGTACACTCACTACATAGATGAACCTTCCTATCAGAGACCCTTCTCTCTTTTTCCTCTCCTCCTCTCTTCTCCCCCATCCCCAGCCAGTGAGATGGAGAGAGAAAGGAGGTTGAATAACTTTCATCTTCATTACCTGCTTTGATTTCCCTGCTAAAGGAGAAAATGCATAATTTACCTCCTTTGAAGTTGCTCTACTGTTACTGACAACATGTTACCTTTAATCTGAGGCCCCTGAACATTAAATATTTAGTCATTTACTGAACAAAGGAGGGCCAGGGCCATTCTCTCCTACCTCTTTGACTTTCCCTGTCATACACTGTCAGTGTAGCCAATAAGAAACGAATAATTTGGGCTGGAAAAGGGCCTTTTCTAAGTGAAGGCAAGTTCAACCTGTTATTACCTTGTTATTTCACCAGACTGAGAGGGAAGAGCTCTGAAGTAAAGTGCTACCGTTGGCAGAAGTGTGTGTAGGTGACTGGAAGGATAAGTATCTTACTCTGACTGAAGGAACATGTTAGTGGTACTTCGCATATCTTAACTGATTGTTTGTGCGTGTGTGCGTTTGTGTGAGTGTGTGTGTCCTCAGAAGTGAAATTAAAATAATGACCCACTCATAAATGTTGTTTTTACTCCCCCTCTTCCCCCTTTTTCATCCCTCCCTCCCTCCTCCACCTTTTGATTAATTACTCTGTGAACATCATATGCAGAGTGAACAGAAACATAATTGTGAGTGTGTGTAATTGTGCATCTGTTTTAGTGTGTGTGTGTGTGTGCGGGTGTTTGTGTGATTCTTCTCACTGAATACATCCAGCTCCTTTCCAGCTGCTTAGCAGTAGTCTCTCTCCTACACCATGTATACACATTCCAGCTCCACGTCAGTCTATTGTATGTCCTGCATTACAATACTTTCTCTGAAGCCTTATCCCAGATCTGTTGCTTCATTGTCAAGCCAATTCCATAAGGAGTTGGCAAGAGAGCAGAAACAGATTGGCACCCAGACTACTTCCTCTGTACCCATCCAGACACTTTACATTACGCTACTGACATACCAGTGACAAACACACACACACATACATCTCTATGCGGTCCTGGAAGGGCAGTAATGCTCTATTTATCTGAATAAACAGTAGAATGATCTTTACTAATCAGACTGGCTCTGGCTTTATTAACAATTGATGTGGCCGGAGTGGAGATCAACAGAGGCACAGCTAAGATGGACTGTTGTGTGTGTCCCAGTCGTCCAGTCCATCTCTCTCAATACGACCCTGTCTCAGGGACCACATACATTATGAAACATTTATCTTTGCTGCGGGGGTCCGGCGGCATGCCCCCCAGGATATTTTTTTTAGACTGTGAGAAGGTCACTTCTGATTTTTGGTAAAAAAGATACTGTAAAATCACCAGGAATTCAGCTTAAAATAAGTTTAATGAGTTTAAGTACTCCCACAAATAAAAAAATAGATGTGATCGTGTCTCAATGTAATCAAGGTATAAAATGATGGTTATATTTAAGTACAATCTCTTTTTGGTCAATTTGCAGTGTACAAATTATTATAATTATGTTCCGACCCCCCGACCATCCACTCCGACAAAAATTGTCCCGCAGCCGAATCTAGTTGCCTACCCCTGTTCTACTCCAAAATGCATGAACATTTTATTATGTTGACACCATCTGAAATATATCTGATGCGCACCACTGCACTGTAGGGAGATGATGAGGAGCAAGCAGTGACTGTGCGCTCGTGGCTCTCACTTGCGACACTGCTCGCTCTGTTTTCTACAAATATACTGTACGTTGTAACTTGTCTCTCTGATCTTAAAGGGATTTTGCGAGATTTTGGCAAATAAGAACCTTTTCTACTTACCCATGGTTACCATTTTTATGTCTCTGCGTGCAGTTTGAAGGAAGTTGAAGGTAGTTTCATGAGCCATTGCTAACTAGTGTTAGCGCAATGACTAGCTGTTCCGAAAGACTTCCAGTCATTGCTGCTAATGCTAGTTAGTAACTTTCTTCAAACTGCATGCAGAGACATACAGTACACGTTGTATCAATGAGTTCATCTGACTCTGGGGAAGTAGAAAATAGGCTTAATTGCCAAAATCTCGCACTATCCCTTTAAAAGCGAGCCTCGGCAGAAATATATATAAAAAATAAAAGAATCATAATCATATTTTTGGGAGTGGCGGCAACGATTTAGCAGCGGTGGTCCGATGCTGCTAAATGAATATAGGGCAAACGTGTGTACACCCCTGGGCATGGAATTTTTCTTCTCTCAATTCTGTATCGATTTCCTGTATGACTTCATCAGACTAATACTTGCTCAGCCCTGTGTCACGAAACACACACACCTCTGTAAAATGTCCACAATGCCATTGTTTCCTCCCAGCAGTCAAAGTAGTCTGTCTACAACTGAAAAGTATCTGTACTGAACAAAAATATAAACGCAACATGCAACAATTTCATTGATTTGACTGAGTTACAGTTCATATGAGGAAATCAGTCAATTGAAATGAATTCATTAGGCCCTAATTTATGGATTTCACATGAATGGGAATACAGATACAGTGGGGAGAACAAGTATTTGATACACTGCCAATTTTGCAGGTTTTCCTACTTACAAAGCATGTAGAGGTCTGTTTTATCCTAGGTACACTTCAACTGTGAGAGACGGAATCTAAAACAAAAATCCAGAAAATCACATTGTATGATTTTTAAGTAATTAATTTGCATTTTATTGCATGACATACAGTAGGGGAAAAAAGTATTTAGTCAGCCACCAATTGTGCACCAATTGTGCAAGTTCTCCCACTTAAAAAGATGAGAGAGGCCTGTAATTTTCATCATAGGTGCATTCAACTATGACAGACAAATTGAGAATTTTTTTCTCCAGAAAATCACATTGTGGGATTTTTTATGAATTTATTTGCAAATTATGGTGGAAAATAACTATTTGGTCACCTACAAACAAGCAAGATTTCTGGCTCTCACAGACCTGTAACTTCTTCTTTAAGAGGCTCCTCTGTCCTCCACTCGTTACCTGTATTAATGGCACCTGTTTGAACTTGTTATCAGTATAAAAGACACCTGTCCACAACCTCAAACAGTCACACTCCAAACTCCACTATGGCCAAGACCAAAGAGCTGTCAAAGGACACCAGAAACAAAATTGTAGACCTGCACCAGGCTGGGAAGACTGAATCTGCAATAGGTAAGCAGCTTGGTTTGAAGAAATCAACTGTGGGAGCAATTATTAGGAAATGGAAGACATACAAGACCACTGATAATCTCCCTCGATCTGGGGCTCCACGCAAGATCTCACCCCGTGGGGTCAAAATGATCACAAGAACAGTAAACAAAAATCCCAGAACCACACGGGGGGACCTAGTGAATGACCTGCAGAGAGCTGGGACCAAAGTAACAAAGCCTACCATCAGTAACACACTACGCCGCCAGGGACTCAAATCCTGCAGTGCCAGACGTGTCCCCCTGCTTAAGCCAGTACATGTCCAGGCCCGTCTGAAGTTTGCTAGAGTGCATTTGGATGATCCAGAAGAGGATTGGGAGAATGTCATATGGTCAGATGAAACCAAAATATAACTTTTTGGTAAAAACTCAACTCGTCGTGTTTGGAGGACAAAGAATGCTGAGTTGCATCCAAAGAACACCATACCTACTGTGAAGCATGGGGGTGGAAACATCATGCTTTGGGGCTGTTTTTCTGCAAAGGGACCAGGACGACTGATCCGTGTAAAGGAAAGAATGAATGGGGCCATGTATCGTGAGATTTTGAGTGAAAACCTCCTTCCATCAGCAAGGGCATTGAAGATTAAACGTGGCTGGGTCTTTCAGCATGACAATGATCCCAAACACACCGCCCGGGCAACGAAGGAGTGGCTTCGTAAGAAGCATTTCAAGGTCCTGGAGTGGCCTAGCCAGTCTCCAGATCTCAACCCCATAGAAAATCTTTGGAGGGAGTTGAAAGTCCATGTTGGCCAGCGACAGCCCCAAAACTTCACTGCTCTAGAGGAGATCTGCATTGAGGAATGGGCCAAAATACCAGCAACAGTGTGTGAAAACCTTGTAAAGACATACAGAAAACGTTTGACCTGTGTCATTGCCAACAAAGAGTATATAACAAAGTATTGAGAAACTTTTGTTATTGACCAAATACTTATTTTCCACCATAATTTGCAAATAAATTCATAAAAAATCCTACAATGTGATTTTCTGGAGAAAAAAATTCTAATTTTGTCTGTCATAGTTGAATGCACCTATGATGAAAATTACAGGCCTCTCTCATCTTTTTAAGTGGGAGAACTTGCACAATTGGTGGCTGACTAAATGCCTTTTTTCCCCACTGTAAGTTTTTGATCACCTACCAACCAGTAAGAATTCCAGCTCTCACAGACTTGTTCTTTTTTCTTTAAGAAGCCCTCCTGTTCTCCACTCATTACCTGTATTAACTGCACCTGTTTGAACTCGTTACCTGTATAAAAGACACCTGTCCACACACTCAATCAAACAGACTCCAACCTCTCCACAATGGCCAAGACCAGAGAGCTGTGTAAGGACATCAGGGATAAAATTGTAGACCTGCACAAGGCTGGGATGGGCTACAGGACAATAGGCAAGCAGCTTGGTGAGAAGGCAACAACTGTTGGCGCAATTATTAAAAAATTGAAGAAGTTCAAGATCACGGTCAATCACCCTCGGTCTGGGGCTCCATGCAAGATCTCATCTCGTGGGGCATCAATGATCATGAGGAAGGTGAGGGATCAGCCCAGAACTACACGACAGGACCTGGTCATTGACCTGAAGAGAGCTGAGACCACAGTCTCAAAGAAAACCATAGTAACACACTACGCCGTCATGGATTAAAATCCTGCAGCGCACGCAAGGTCCCCCTGCTCAAGCCAGCGCATGTCCAGGCCCGTCTGAAGTTTGCCAATGACCATCTGGATGATCCAGAGGAGGAATGGGAGGAGGTCATGTGGTCTGATGAGACAAAAATAGAGCTTTTTGGTCTAAACCCCACTCACCGTGTTTGGAGGAAGAAGAAGGATGAGTACAACCCCAAGAATACTTTTTTTTATTATTAAATGCCATTTAGCAGACGCTTTTATCCAAAGCGACTTACAGTCATGCGTGCATACATTTTTTGTGTGTATGGGTGGTCCCGGGGATCGAACCCACTACCTTGGCGTTACAAGCGCCGTGCTCTACCAGCTGAGCTACAGAGGACCACAATACCATCCCAACCGTGAAGCATGGAGGTGGAAACATCATTCTTTGGGGATGCTTTTCTGGAAAGGGGACAGGACGACTGCACCGTATTGAGGGTAGGATGGATGGGGCCATGTATCGCGAGATCTTGGCCAACAACCTCCTTCCCTCAGTAAGAGCATTGAAGATGGGTCGTGGCTGGGTCTTCCAGCATGACAACGACCCGAAACACACAGCCAGGGCAACTAAGGAGTGGCTCCGTAAGAAGCATCTCAAGGTCCTGGAGTGGCCTAGCCAGTCTTCAGACCTGAACCCAATAGAAAATCTTTGGAGGGAGCTGAAATTCCATATGGCCCAGTGACAGCCCCGAAACCTGAAGGATCTGGAGAAGGTCTGTATGGAGGAGTGGGCCAAAATCCCTGCTGCAGTGTGTGCAAACCTGGTCAAGACCTACAGGAAACGAATGATCTCTGTAATTGCAAACAAAGGTTTCTGTACCAAATATAAAGTTCTGCTTTTCTGATGTATCAAATACTTATGTCATGCAATAAAATGCAAATTAATTACTTAAAAATCATACAATGTGATTTTCTGGATTTTCTGGTTTTAGATTCCGTCTCTCACAGTTGAAGTGTACCTATGATAAAAATTACAGACCTCTACATGCTTTGTAAGTAGGAAAACCTGCAAAATCGGCAGTGTATCAAATAATTGTTCTCCCCACTGTATGTTGGTCACAGATACCGTCAAAAAAATTGGCTTCACAATGGGCCTCAGGATCTCATCACGGTGTGTTTGTGCATTCAAATTGCCATCGATGAAATGCAATTGTGTTCGTTGTCCGTAGCTTATACCTGCCCATACCATAACCCCACCGCCACCATGGGGCACTCTGTTCACAACGTTGACGTCAGCAAACCGCTCTCCCACATGATGCCATACACGTGGTCTGCGGTTGTGAGGCCGGTTGGACGTACTGCCAAATTCTCTAAAACGACGTTGGAGGCGGCTTATGGTAGAGAAATGAACATTGAATTTTCTGGCAGCAGCTCTGGTGGGCATTCCTGCAATCAGCATGCCAATTGCACGCTCCCTCAAAACTTGAGACATCTGTGGCATTCTGTTGTGTGATAAAACTGCACATTTTAGAGTGGCCTTTGTAAAAGTGCACCTGTGTAATGATCATGCTGTTTAATCAGCTACTTGATATGCCACACCTGTCAGGTTGATGGATTATCTTGGCAAAGGAGAAATGCTCACTAACCGGGATGTAAACAAATTTGTGCACAAAATTTGAGAGAAATAAGCTTTTTGTACTTATGGAAAACATGGGACCAACACTTTACATGTTGCGTTTATATTTTTGTTCAGTGTATAAGCTGAATGGTGTAAAACTATCTGCTTTTGGTCCTTTCCACAATGGGCATGGACCTAATGACTATTCACTCATTAAAACAAACCAGCCATCAACAGGGTCATAACGGTCAGTAGCCTGGGTAGATACTATGCAGAGAGACACAGACTGACTGATTGATTGATTTAATTTATTTGACAATTTGTAAAATACATACATAAGGGGGCTCCAGCCGGTGACGCCACCACATACAATTTAAGAAAATCATCAAGGATAACACAATAAAGCTTAACAGCTTATTTCCATTGTGGTCCTTTTGAAGAGGGACGGGGGAACGGGGAATGCAACAAGGTTAAGTGGTAATTGTAATGGCAACAGACAATGACAGACAAAAATTGTTGTTTGTTTCATAACATGAGATAATTAGTACAATTTCCTTTCCTAATAAACAACTATAGACAGGTACATCTCCCTTGTCTCACATACCCTTAATATATAAAACAATCAATCCCTAATATATACAAGACAATCACCATATAATAAACAACAGGCACCAAAAGGCAGACCATATGCTATCCCGGGTATTTCCTTCTCAGCCACGTACTATAATCTTATGACTCACTTTTGAGACATGCTACTATTTAGCCATTTTTTCATTGAGAACTTGAAACTACCTATGGCGTTTATATGTTTCAAATTGTTCGGAAGACAATTCCACAGAATGGCAGCTGAGTATAGAAAAGTTTATTTCCCCAGACCACTTTTAAATCTAAAAGGAACAACGTCAGTTTCACTCCTTCTAATGGAATAGTTATGGTTATCCCTTACTAAGTTAAAGTAGTTACATAGGTACCTGGGGACCATACTGTGGACAATCTAATGTACAACTATAGGCGAGTGGTCTAGGTGAATGGTTTGAGAAGGTTGGTAGTAGCAGCAGTGAGGGTTAGGGGTCTGGGTTCTCTCTGCCAGACTGTAGTGTTGGCAATGCATGATGTTCACTCTGCATCACAAAGCCTCTGTCTGTGTGAGAGAGCAGCCCAACCCATCTATTAACCTGTAATACACCTGTAATGCTCTACAGTTGGAGCATGGAAATAAGGCCTATCCAGAGGCAGGGATACAATAATGTATGACACTAGAGCTCAGCACACACTGATAATACAGTATAATACACACACTGATAATACAGTATAATACACACACTGATAATACAGTATAATACACACACTGATAATACAGTATAATACACACACTGATCCATATCAGGAGAACATTATGAGCAGACCTGTCTGACTTTATAGAGAGGACACAGTAGGGAAAGACCCCTCCTCCTCAATTAGGTTGCTGGTTCTTGATCTTCAGGTTCCCCTACGTCCCTTCAAGAGTGAACCCCAAGACACTCTCAGGTCAATCTCCCCTGCCCACCCCCCCAACCTCGCTCCCACCATCCCCTCCCCATCCATACAACCCTAGTCATATTGATGACAACCCTAGTCATATTGATGACAACCCTAGCCATATTGATGACAACCCTAGCCATATTGATGACAACCCTAGCCATATTGATGACAACCCTAGTCATATTGATGACAACCCTAGCCATATTGATGACAACCCTAGCCATATTGATGACAACCCTAGCCATATTGATGACAACCCTAGTCATATTGATGACAACCCTAGCCATATTGATGACAACCCTAGCCATATTGATGACAACCCTAGCCATATTGATGACAACCCTAGTCATATTGATGACAACCCTAGCCATATTGATGACAACCCTAGCCATATTGATGACAACCCTAGTCATATTGATGACAACCCTAGTCATATTGATGACAACCCTAGCCATATTGATGACAACCCTAGCCATATTGATGACAACCCTAGTCATATTGAAGCTTAGAAATAATGTGTTTAAAGTGAGAGGGAAAAAGATACGGAGATGAGTTTAGGTTAGTAACTGTCCATGGTGCTGATTCGTGATGAATTGTAGTAGATACTGCATTAAGATAAACATGTATAACAGTTTGTTGATTCTTGTTGTGCTGTTCTGATCAGAAAGAGTCTCTGTCTGTATGTTCTCTGTTCTAACTGGGTGAAAAAGTATATTCCTTTCTGCTGTTTAACATGATCTCATAAACCCTTATTAAACAGACCATAGAGGCCTTTTCCTTCAAAACACACTCTGACTAACACACTGCCAATTAACACAGTCACACTCAAACAATGTCTGAATTAGGAGTGTCCTAGAGTTTGTGTTTGAAACAGCAGACTAGACACAAGCCAAACACACACTCACTCACACGCACGCACATACACACACTCACAGCCTGCTTCTCATCCTGACCTGGCTAAGCAATAGATTAATTAACATGTTTATGTAGATGAGTTGTTTCAGTCTAATTATGAGAGTTGTTGCACAGTGATCTGCTTTGATGTGGCACTGCTGGATTTACATAGAGGAGATATCCACCACTTCCTGCCTCTTTGGCACTGCCAGGCAGCGTGCACACACGTATTAGTGGTAACGTCTATCCAAGTGGCAAGTGGCACTTCAGCCTGTATGTGTGATCCAGTGTAGAAAACATAATCAAGTACAGAAAATGGAGATACACTTTAAGTTGACATTAAGCTGAAGCTCTCTGTATTGAATTATTAAAGTATAGACTCACAGGTTGCACTTTATGTTGACTGTGACTCTCCTCGTGTGTGTGTGTGTGTGACAGCCCTAGAGTAAACATGTTTAATGTTGTCGTGTCATGTACGAGGCCATGCATGCAGTGAACAGGGTTTGACTGTAGATAGTGTTTGATCTGGATAATGACTGTCTCTTTATTTGTCCTTGTCAAACATAATTGGAGAGATGTTCAGTTCCTGTGTTGATGGGCTGATATGATGGAGCAACAACATGGATTACACAAACACTGCCTTTGTTTATCTCAGCTGTCAAAACATATACTGTATGGAATATGTGAAATACGCTGTGTGTGCGTGCGTGCTTTTGTGAGGAAGTATCTGCTTGTAGAGGTGACCTACCCTCTGTCAACCCCCTTTAACCTGAGACTGGACTCTAACACAAAACTACACATGGCCAGTTCTGAGAAATATTAGTATAAGCTTTTATATCATCTACACACCTTCAACCTCAGCTGTCATTAGAACAAGCGTTGCTTAGCGCCGTACTCTACACACACCTTTAATCTCCTCTTTATTAGAACAAGCATTTACATAATCTACTACACACTCCTGCTTATTAGAACAAGCATTTAGGACAAGGGTGGTACAGACACCTAAAACCTCACCCTTTATTGGAACAAGCATTTACATCAGCCATCTATATACCTTTAATCTCACTTTTATTAGAACAAGCGTTTTACATCATTCCTACACACACCTTTCCACACGGGCTGTCATTGGAACAAGCATTAAGTACAGGGGAACAGAGAATCATCTCCCTCCCATCTCTTTGTTCCCCAGAGCAGGTCTCATCAGACATGACTCCAGCCTCTCCTCTTCTTACAGTAATAACATGAATAATATTCATAACTGATCTCTGAGTCTGTTTTAACTTAACTCTCTCTCTTTACTCTGCTCCCATTCAAATATTACTACATGATGAAGGCTAGGCTGCATGGGTAATTTGTAAAGCAGCGGTTCTCAACTGGTTTTGCCTCAGGACCCAAATTGAACCAGGTTGTCTCAGTCGCGACCCAATAATCGCACTGCGAAAAACAATCTCCAGGGAAAAAATCCCAAATGTTTCATTGTCAATAATACCACTTTGCGCATATTCTTGATGAAGACTGTTTAAAAAGCTTACTGGTTTGAGACCACTAAATCAACCAAATCCGCTAAATAGCACTGCTAATAGCTCTTTATCGACAATACTGTGATTGAAGAAAAATTGTTTAGAGATTACATTATTGAATCACTTTCTAACTAGTTTAGTTGTTTTTAGTTCAGACGTGAGTATTCTTTCATTAAAAAAACTCCCGCGACCCCAATTTAGGTCTCGTCCCACCAGTTGAGAATCACGCCGTAAAGCTCTCTTCTAACTCTGTTCTCTAACACTCTACTCTAAAGCTAGCTACAGAGAACACAACAAGACTGTTCTAGAAATTGGTTTGCTGGAAGTTGGCTTTCATGACCAGTTTCAGCCAGACGGATCCCGGGACAGTTTACAGTAAACAGCTTCACCCAGACTGAAGCAGGCTCTGGTGTTTCCCTACTGACCATGTTTTCTCCTGATATGTACCAGCCTCTAGCTGAAGGAGAAACCCTCTGTGATGGATGGGGGGAGGGAGGGGGTGGCTGAGGGCTGAGAGGAAAGGATGAGGAGCAGCTATGGGGGAGTCCTTGTTTGTATAATATCTTCATTCTTAATCTCTGCCCTCAGGATACAAAGGCTAATTCATCCAGAAAACTGGATTATCTCACTTAGATGGGTCACACACACACTCATAACCCACATAATGGTATTGTTATGGGTTGGTTCCAGGTTTATGGTTCCTGTAGACTTTATAACCCCCCTGCCCCCTCCAGACTCTCCTACATACGGGGTCATTAACTTCTCCCTGTCCCTGTCCTACTACCATATCCTTCAGCCCAGAGCCCTTGTTCTACCCATATTATATCTATGGCAGAACCACAGTTTAAGGAGCAAGGAGTGTACATGGTGCAAACGATTATTTCACTGGGTTATATTAAGATGTGAATTATGAATATATGTGAATGATATTTAATGTCTGCCTTATGTGTGCTCATTGATGCTGCTGAAAAAAAGAGTGGCTTGGGCACATGGTTAGGGAGGACATGAGGGGAGGCGACTGTCTCTTTTCATTTTGGCTCATCATACACGTATTGATGTGCATACTAAAAACACACTACAACTCTCTCAGGAGTGAATGTGTGTGTTTAAACACTAAATCATTCATATTTCCCTTTGCTTTTGGTTTAATTGGGCATGTTTCCATATTTGTAGGGCCACCATCCCCCTCCTTACTCCCTACCTCCCCCTCCCTCCCTTTCCCGCCTCTCAACTTGACCCTAATTGAGGATAATGAGTACAAGCTATATTGCTCTCCTCCCCTCTCTCCTCACTCTATCCCTCGCTCTCCTCCCTCCATCTATCTCTGCAGTAATGTTGGGCACATGGACTGCCCCAATGTCAGTACTGATATGGACTGTGTGTAGAAGTGTGTCTGTGTGGTGGTAAATGTTGATTGACCTACGAACAGCAACTATCGTGCATGTGAGAATATAGACATCTCCTGACTATCTGGGTGGTGGGGGGGGGGGGGAGTCTGACAAACAGATATGATCTCAAAGACAGCCTCTTTCACTCCCTCTCTTCTCAGGAGTCACTCACTGACTGACTGACAAGCTCATCTCACACCCTCTCTCTATCCCTCTCTTTCTCTCTTCTTCCCCACTCTTCCTCCCCTCCCTCACCCTGCCCATCACACCCTCTCTTTATCCCTCTCCTTCCAGACTACCTTCCTCACACACTCACACTTCTTCACGATGATGAAAGGATCATGATGTCACCTTACTTACTCATACTGTGCGTCATTTTTCTCCATTTGTTAAAATATCCCAGTGATTAAGTAGTGTGTCAGGACCAAGTATCAATCCATGCCTTCGTAACCACCACTAAGAGGATTGGTCAATATAAGAGCTGCACTACACACACACACACACACACACACACCCTGCAATAGCATTAGTATTCAGCGGTAGTAGACGTGTTTTAACAGTGTAAACTGTGAGGTATGACACCATCCAGTCTGTCGGTATAATGCAGTATAGATGCATGACCATGTACTCACTCCCAATCAATGGCACGATCAATTGGTGTGTGGCTTTGTGCGTGTGTGTGTTACGTCGAAACATTTTAGGGCTGCTCTTTACTTTTAAGAAGTTCAACTTAGAATTTCACCTTGACTCTGTGACTGTATAATTCTGAGAGGTTATTTATATGTTATCATTGGGGTTTCCTGTGACAATATGAGAGAGAGAGAGACTCCCTCTTGCTCAG
This sequence comes from Coregonus lavaretus, assembly GCF_964263955.1. Lineage (NCBI taxonomy): Eukaryota > Metazoa > Chordata > Actinopteri > Salmoniformes > Salmonidae > Coregonus > Coregonus lavaretus. Next base: position 13,665 of record NW_028166751.1, read on the forward strand.
GGTCATTGATAGATTGATCAAGCTATAGATTTCCTTGAATGATAATGCCAGACATCCTTAGTCCTAGACAGACCACACACCGAGTCTCAATGCCGTGACCCCTAAACTTGACCACTAATACGTGTGTGCACGCTGCCTGGCAGTGCCAAAGAGGCAGGAAGTGGTGGATATCTCCTCTATGTAAATCCAGCAGTGCCACATCAAAGCAGCTCACTGTGCAACAACTTGGCTGAGACAGTGTGTGTGGGAGCAAGTATCTGGAGGAACTCAAGGTCAAAGGTTGTGTCTGAGTCTCATCTCAGAGAGATGACAGAGGAGGGATGGACGGTGTGTCTGTCCCAGACTCGTCTCTGATGAGAGAGACCTCAGGACGCTGTCTTTGTCAGGGCTGAGAGGGAACCAGACTTAAGACTTACAGAAGATCCTCTACCGCTCTACTCTGTACCTCTAAAACCTGTGCTGTGTTACCTTATGTTTTCCAAATGGGGGTCAGTTATGGCTGATCCTCTGTTATTTTGAACCCTGCCCTACCCTGTCCTACCCTGCCCTGCCCTACCCTGCCCTACCCTGCCCTACCGTGCCCTACCGTTCCCTACCCTGGACAAAGCTCATATGACATATACACACAACAACTCTCACGGACAAGGGTGTGTGTTGGGAGGATGGCGGGTCAAGATCAATAAATCTGGCAGATACATACACACACACACACACACCCTCCCTTCCCCCTGTCTTCACCTGTCTGCCGAGGTAAACACATGCATTTAAATGAGTTCCTGGGTGGCGTGGTAACAAAGACAAATGATGTTGTATGTAATATTTCTCTATTAACATAAAGTAATACAAAGTGAAGGGCAGCCGTGTGTGGAGGGAGTTAGAGGAGTTAGAGGTTAATGTCCCGTTTCAGATGTGGACAATGTCAGGGCTGTATACTGATCAACCTCTGTCCTTCTCTCCCAAAGGGCTGTGGCTGTGTGTGTGTGTGTGTCCTCTCAGAGGGATTGAGGGTGTGACAATAGGCTGCCAACTGGCTTATTGTATCCCACTGTTTTATTAACCCCTCGTCCCCAATACCTCACACCCCGTCCCCAATACCTCACCCCTCCTCCCCAATACCTCACACCCCGTCCCCAATACCTCACACCCCGTCCCCAATACCTCACCCCTCCTCCCCAATACCTCACCCCTCCTCCCCAATACCTCACCCCTCCTCCCCAATACCTCACCCCTTGCCCCCAATACCTCACACCCCGTCCCCAATACCCCACCCCTCACCCTTCTGGAACAGTGAGCAGAGTGTTGGTGGCTGGGCCTAGGTAAGGGGCTTTGGAGAAGACTTACAACGCCAGGATAGTGGGTTCGATTCCGGGGACAACCCATACGTAAAATGTATGCACGCATGACTGTAAGTTGCTTTGGATAAAAGTATTTTTTAAATAGCATACAGTGCCTTCGGAAAGTATTCAGACACCTTTACCTTTTCCACATTTTGTTACGTTACAGCCTTATTCTAAAATTGATTAAATAAATACAAATCCTCATTAATCTACACACAATACCCCATAATGACGAAGCGAAAACAGTATTTTTGAGATTTTTGCAAATGTATTAAAAATAAAAAACAGAAATACCTTATTTACATAAGTATTCAGACCCTTTGCTATGAGACACGAAATTGAGCTCAGGTGCATCCTGTTTCCATTGATCTTCCTTGAGATGTTTCTACACTTGAATTGAGTCCACCTGTGGTAAATTCAATTGATTGGACATGATTTGGAGAGGCACACACCTGCCTATATAGGAATTGTCCGTAGAGCTCTGAGACAGGATTGTGTTGAGGCACAGATCTGGGGAAGGGTACCAAAAACTGTCTGCAGCATTGAAGGTCCCCAAGAACACAGTGGCCTCCATCATTCTTAAATGGAAGAAGTTTGGAACCAACAAGGCTCTTCCTAGAGCTGGCCCCCAGGCCGAACTGAGCAATCGGGGGAGAAGAGCCTTGATCAGGGAGGTGACCAAGAACCCGATGGTCACTCTGAAAGAGCTCTACAGTTCCTCTGTGGAGATGGGAGAAACTTCCAGAAGGACAACCATCTCTGAAGCACTCCACCAATCAGGCCTTTATGGTAGAGTGGCCAGACAGAAGCCACTCCTCAGTAAAAGGCACATGACAGCCCGCCTGGAGTTTGCCAAAAGGCACCTAAAGACTCTCAGACCATGAGAAACAAGATTCTCTGGTCTGATGAAACCAAGATTGAACTCTTTGGCCTGAATGCCAAGCGTCACGTCTGGAGGAAACCTGGCACCATCCCTACGGTGAAGCATGGTGGTGGCAGCATCATGCTGTGGGAATGTTTTTCAGCGGCAGGGACTGGAAGACTAGTCAGGATCGAGGCAAAGATGAACAGAGCAAAGTACAGAGAGATCCTTGATGAAAACCTGCTCTAGAGCGCTCAGGACCTCAGACTGGGGTGAAGGTTCACCTTTCAACAGGACAACGACCCTAAGCACACAGCCACGACAACGCAGGAGTGGCTTCGGGACAAGTCTCTGAATGTCCTTGAGTGGCCCAGCCAGAGCCTGTACTTGAACCCGATCGAACATCTCTGAAGAGACCTGAAAATAGCCGTGCAGCAACGCTCCCCATCCAATCTGACAGAGCATTGTATGCTAAGAAAATTTTGGAAATTCTATAATTTCTTTACTAATACAGTTGCTCAGAAAAGGGTTGTACCGATAGGATGCATTGGGGTGTGAATAGCTCCGTTTTGTACCGTCAAAACTGTGTTTATATGTAGAAACCAGACAACATAGTTTAAATGAAGTCTTTAAAATCGATAGATCAATATATCCCCAAGCAACCGGGAGAGAGTGAGCGGTCAGTTATATACAACAGCGAACCAATCTGTTGGTAAAGCGACGCTGCAACTCGAACCCAACAAGCCATGGCTTCCTTTAGAGGAAACGACAAAGATCAACTTGGAGATGCAAATGATTAGCAACAAACAGCTTAAGGATATCCAGGATAACATAGCTAAAAGGCTCTCAATGCTCACCACAACAAACAAATCAAATCACATTTTATTTGTCACATGCGCCGAATACAACAGGTGTAGACCTTACAGTGAAATGCTTACTTACAAGACCTAACCAACAATGCAGTTTTAAGAGAAATAAGTGTTAAGTAAACAATAGATAAGTAAAAAAAAGAAAAGAAAAAAAAAAGCAGTAAAATAACAGTACAATCTGTTGATAAAAAAGTCGATTTGCTCAGAAGGAAAGTATAGTCTATTGTGTCAGATATGCATATACAGGGTGGGCGCATGGACGAACAGGACAACAAAATAGGCCTTCTGGAAACAAAGGTGCAACTTTTTGAAGAAGAACTGGACCAGCAAGAAAACAGAATGAGACAAAACAATATGAGAATATTGTCCCTGCCGGAAGACGAGGAAAAAGTAGTTAAGTAAGCTTGGATTTGGAGCGATGTCATCGGATCGGCGTGAAACAGAAGAACGCTAAATACCCTCGCATGGTAATCTTTAAGCTGTGGAACATTCTGAATGCACAATGGTGGAAAGGAGAAAAAAATTCATGGCCAGTCCATTTGATTCGTCCAGGACAATGAAAAGACAATATAAAAGAGGAAATATAGCATATGTCAATAATTGTCTATAATTGTTTTATGGACGTGTGTGTGTGGGCGAGAGGGTGTGAGTGGGTGTATGGGTGTGTATGTGTCTTTGGATATGAATCGGAGAGTGAACAAGGGTGAATATGAATGTGTGGGAGAGAATGGGTGTGCAGAGGCATAGGGTATATGTTGTATGTGAATGAAGGAGAATGGATGAGTAAGTAGATGTATAGAGTGGTGTAAATGTGTCTGAGAAGAAGGGACGGGGGGGGGAATGATGGGAGGTTGGGATAAACCTGGCCTCGGTGGGTAAGGATGGAAGGTGGTGGTAAGCTGGGCTTGGGGTGGCAAGGGTTGGTAAGGATGGGAGGTGGGACAAGCTTGGCTTGGGTGGGCAAGGGTGAGTAACGATGGGAGGTTGGGATAAGCTTGGCTTGGGTGAGGTAAAGGGGAGAGAACTGGGAGGGGGTGGTGGAGAGGGATGGATTTGGTTTGGGAGAGAGAGAGAGAGAAGAAAGGACTTAATTATACAACAATGTAATGTAATTTTATATTTTTGTGACTTGCAAACATGTTGTAAAATGAATAAGAGTTCTGGACAGATTAGGAAATGATGTCGAATCATTATTATTCCATGTTTATCATAATAACTAAGATTCAATGGTGGTTATTGGTGAGAATGGAGAGGGCTTTAACCAGGGAATTGGGACGGGGTGACTGAGAGGACATCAGACACTTCTCTGAGGTGTGTGTGGGGCCTCCACTCATCCCATTTCAGTCTCTCTGTGGACCCACTCTCCCCAAGTAGACCCCCACCAGCCACTATACTTTAATTTAATTTATAAGGTAATACAAACCGACCACAGTTTGCGGCAGTCTTTTTCCAATGTATATATATTGACATCATCCAGAGTTTTTTTTGGTATATTAGGAGAGGAGTTGGAGCTTAACACCTAAAAAGGCATTGTACAAAGTCTGCTCAGTCCACATGCCCACACACTCTATATATGTAATGTATACAATAACTATGTATTTATACTATGATCCTCATATTCTATGGAATGCCCACTGCCCTCATATACTGTATCATGTCTGCAAAAAATGTTTATTTGGTTATTCAATGATAGATGGAAGGTTAACTTAGATTCTATAGAAGTAAAGGCTCCATAAAAAAAAGAGAAGATAAATATAATATTTAAAGAGGCGCTGGGTTGGAGAGGCCTATGCTGCCACCTACTGTAGTAGTAGTAGAGGTGTAGGCGTCCTGATAAATAAGAATACACCATTTTCCTTTATATCCCAGCACCGTTTTCTAATGTTGAATTGTACCTTACCTCATTTCATTTTCTTCTTTACCTTGTAAAGAATTAGACAGGAATCAAACTTAACAGGTATTGTTAAACATGAATATAAACTAAATTTATTTGCAGATGATCTGCTGATATACCTGACCAATATTGAAAACTCAATGCCCCCTTTGCTAAAAAATATTTTCAGAATACTCTAAAATCTCAGGATATAATATTTACGTGGAGAAAAAAAGAAATAATGGCAATAGTAAAAATAAAAATAATAATTAATGATCTACAGCAATCATTTAAGTAGACCACAAAAAAAGTAAATATTTAGGATGCTTAATAAGTGACAATAAACAACAATATGTAATGATAACTCTATTCCATTACTTAAAATATGAAAGCAGATCTAATTAAATGGAACAACTTTCCCATAAATCTTCCAGGCAGAATAGACCTCTTCCGAATGGCATGGCACCCAAAGTTTGTATTTATTTTCGGTAGTACCAATTACCCCACCAAAGACATTCTTTAAAAAAGTATACTCGGTCATAACAGACTTTATATGGGCAAATACAATTCTGTGACGAATACTGAGGATACGAAGAGGCAGGACGCAGACGCAGGAATCAACATGGTAAAGGTTTACTTAATAATGAGAAAGAGAATAACAAAGAGCGAGTAAGCGACACGACGCTAACAATTACACACAACAATGAACGAACAGTCCAGGGCTATATAGTGGTGGTGATGAGATGATGAGGTGCGCTGGAGGTGACTAGGGTGCGTTTGGTTTCCATTCCTGTGTTGTCGAGGTGGTGCGCTCAGACCGGTGGCTCAGTAGACCGGCGAATCAGAGCGCCGGAGGGGAGCAACGGGAGGAGACGTGAAAAATTCATAGAATAAAAAGGAAAGTTTTACATCTTCCTAAGTCTGAGGGTGGTTTTAACCTTCCAGACTTGGAATTGTATCAACTCGCTACCCAAGGCTTTTACTTGCAATATATACAGTGGGGGAAAAAAGTATTTAGTCAGCCACCAATTGTGCAAGTTCTCCCACTTAAAAGGATGAGAGAGGCCTGTAATTTTCATCATAGGTACACATCAACTATGACAGACAAAATGAGAAATAAAATTCCAGAAAATCACATTGTAGGATTTTTTATGAATTTATTTGCAAATTATGGTGGAAAATAAGTATTTGGTCAATAACAAAAGTTTCTCAATACTTTGTTATATACCCTTTATTGGCAATTACACAGGTCAAACGTTTTCTGTAAGTCTTCACAAGGTTTTCACACACTGTTGCTGGTATTTTGGCCCATTCCTTCATGCAGATCTCCTCTAGAGCAGTGATGTTTTGGGGCTGTCGCTGGGCAACACAGACTTTCAACTCCCTCCAAAGATTTTCTATGGGGTTGAGATCTGGAGATTGGCTAGGCCACTCCAGGACCTTGAAATGCTTCTTACGAAGCCACTCCTTCGTTGCCCGGGCGGTGTGTTTGGGATCATTGTCATGCTGAAAGACCCAGCCACGTTTCATCTTCAATGCCCTTGCTGATGGAAGGAGGTTTTCACTCAAAATCTCACGATACATGGCCCCATTCATTCTTTCCTTTACACAGATCAGTCGTCCTGGTCCCTTTGCAGAAAAACAGCCCCAAAGCATGATGTTTCCACCCCCATGCTTCACAGTAGGTATGGTGTTCTTTGGATGCAACTCAGCATTCTTTGTCCTCCAAACACGACGAGTTGAGTTTTTACCAAAAAGTTATATTTTGGTTTCATCTGACCATATGACATTCTCCCAATCCTCTTCTGGATCATCCAAATGCACTCTAGCAAACTTCAGACGGGCCTGGACATGTACTGGCTTAAGCAGGGGGACACGTCTGGCACTGCAGGATTTTAGTCCCTGGCGGCGTAGTGTGTTACTGATGGTAGGCTTTGTTACTTTGGTCCCAGCTCTCTGCAGGTCATTCACTAGGTCCCCCTGTGTGATTCTGGGATTTTTGCTCACCGTTCTTGTGATCATTTTGACCCCACGGGGTGAGATGTTGCGTGGAGCCCCAGATCGAGGGAGATTATCAGTGGTCTTGTATGTCTTCCATTTCCTAATAATTGCTCCCACAGTTGATTTCTTCAAACCAAGCTGCTTACCTATTGCAGATTCAGTCTTCCCAGCCTGGTGCAGGTCTACAATTTTGTTTCTGGTGTCCTTTGACAGCTCTTTGGTCTTGGCCATAGTGGAGTTTGGAGTGTGACTGTTTGAGGTTGTGGACAGGTGTCTTTTATACTGATAACAAGTTACAACAGGTGCCATTAATACAGGTAACGAGTGGAGGACAGAGGAGCCTCTTAAAGAAGAAGTTACAGGTCTGTGAGAGCCAGAAATCTTGCTTGTTTGTAGGTGACCAAATACTTATTTTCCACCATAATTTGCAAATAAATTCATAAAAAATCCTACAATGTGATTTTCTGGAATTTTATTTCTCAATTTGTCTGTCATAGTTGACGTGTACCTATGGTGAAAATTACAGGCCTCTCTCATCTTTTTAAGTGGGAGAACTTGCACAATTGGTGGCTGACTAAATACTTTTTTTCCCCACTGTAGTTAAATGCACTAAAGAGGAACAATGGGTACATATTGAGGATGCACATGCTCATCCCCAGAATCTTTTTACATGTTTATTTTCAAAGGATAAAGCTAAGAACATTCATAACTTCATAGTTAAGAACACTATAACAATGTGGAAGAAAATTAAACCTATTCTAGAAGAACCAATATCACTGCCTAAAAACACAAACATATGGAACAATCTTTGGATAGCTTTTCAGAATTCACCGATAAATTGGTCCACATGGAAAACGACATTACTTGGTATTAGGAAATATATTTATTTTCATGACGGCTTTAAAAAGCAATTTTGGATTGACCAATGTCGATAATTTCAAATACATGCAACTTAAAAGTTTTATATCACAACATTTAAATGTAAAATCTTTTGGAAATCAGAGCAATCTTGGGGGAATCCTATTTTAGTCAGAAAATGATATTCATATGATAGGTAAGCTATACCAAACCTTGCAGAGAGCTTATCCAACTGACAATCTCTTAGAAAAAATAAACTATTGGAACCAAGACTTAAAAATAACTGATATTGGCACAAGATGGAGGGAATGTTGGAACATAACTAACGAGATTGCAGTTAATGTAAAAGGTGCGCTTAATCCAGTATAAATTAATGTTTAGAATGTATTATACAATTCACAAATTCTACAGCACAATGGCAGAGTCATGTCTGAAGTGTAAAACTAATAATGACTCAATAATCCATGCCTTCTGGGACTGTTATTAAATCCAACAGTTATGAGCGGAGTTGGCTGTCAGAAGTGCGTGGGCGACGGAGAGTAACAAAATGGTGCAGTTTGAGGCCATGTGGCGGAAAGTGATGCGGGCGCTGGAGATGGGGGTGTGTGCTAGTGGGTCAAGGCAGGTATGATGTAGTTTGTTGTTTGTATGATGTTGTCATTTGTATGAGTATGTTTTGTATTGTTTATAAAATATAAAATACTATTGTACAAAAAAGAAAATTGCTCAAGTAATATTTTTTTTTTCCTAAATGGTAGGGGTCAAAATTAAACTAAATCTCTTTCTCTGAGCAATTGTATTAGTATAAAATAATATAACAATATAGCTCAGTATTTGAATTATTTATTTTATACAGTCATTATAGCTCGTCTTTATCAAGGGTATCAATAATTTCGAACCCCACTGTATGTATTATATTTTAAAGACAGTGACGTGTGTATGATAATGTATGTGTGCGTGTGCCTGAATGTATGTATGTATGTGTGTGTCCATGTCCGTGTGTGTATGTGTGTGTCCATGTCCGTGTGTGTATGTGTGTGTCCATGTCCGTGTGTGTATGTGTGTGTCCATGTCCGTGTGTGTATGTGTGTGTCCATGTCCGTGTGTGTATGTGTGTGTCCATGTCCGTGTGTGTATGTGTGTGTCTGATGGGTGACAGCCCAGTGTGTAAGTGTATGGTCTGTGATAAATGCAGTACACATGCAGACTGACAAACTGACAGCTACAGCACTGATAGTTGCCTCTAAACTCATCTCTCTCTCTCTCTCACTCCACCCCCCCCTCTCTCTCTCCATCCCCTCTCTCTCGCTCGCTCTCTCTCCATCCCCTCTCTCTCGCTCGCTCTCTCTCGCTCGCTCTCTCTCCATCCCCCTCTCTCTCTCTCTCCATCCCCTCTCTCTCTCTCTCTCTCTCTCTCTCTCTCACTACAGTACCTCTCTATTAAAGGGTGTGCTAACCTTGCAACCACACTCTGACACCTCATTTTTCACCTGCTAACCCTACACACTTGTACACACACACTGACATACTGTCTTGAGTGATGATCCCTTTGTCAATAGAGTAGGAGGTCCTTGACATATAGGAAACTGCCAAAACAGCTTCAATGCACTTTGGCATAGACTATATTCTACAAGTGTCTGGAACTCTTGGAGGGATACGACATCATTCTTCCACGAGAAATTCCATAATGTTGTGTTTTGTTGATGGTGGTGGAAAACGCTGTCTCAGGCGCCGCTCCAGAATCTCCCATAAGTGTTCAATTAGGTTGAGATCTGGTGACTGAGACACACACCCTTTAAATCCCCTATGCTCCTTTGAGACCCCTCTTTCAAAGTCACTGAGATCTCTTCTTCTAGCCATGGTAGCCAAAATAATGGGCAACAGGGCTTTTTTATACATTTACATTTAAGTAATTTAGCAGACGCTCTTATCCAGAGCGACTTACAAATTGGTGCATTCAACTTAGACTTGACCCTAAGCATGATGGGATGTTAATTGCTTAATTCACTCAGGAACCACACTTGTGGAAGCACCTGCTTTCAATAGTGGTCTAAGGCACTGCATCGCAGTGCTAGCTGTGCCACTAGAGATCCTGGTTCGAGTCCAGGCTCTGTCGCAGCCGGCCGCGACCGGGAGACACATGGGCGGCGCACAATTGGTCCAGCGTCGTCCAAGGTAGGGGAGGGTTTGGCCGGCAGGGATGTGGGTTCGTTTCCCACGGGGGGCCAGTATAAAAATAATAAAAAATAAAAAAACATGTATGCATTCACTAACTGTAAGTCGCTCTGGATAAGAGCGTCTGCTAAATGACTAAAATGTAATGTAATATACTTTGTATCTCTCATTTACTCGAGTGTTTCCTTTATTTTGGCAGTTACCTGTATGTATGTATGTATGTATGTATGAAGTTGTTTTTGTGTAATATATAATGCATATTATATGTATAGGAATTGAGGAGGGGATAGGTCTGAACTCATATTGATTATTAACAACCATGTTCTTCTGTGAATCTAAATCTCTCTCTGCATTCCTCTGCCTTTTATCTCTCTCGGGAGAATAACACAATGATGGCACAATTACTGTTTCAACAATCAATATTTAACCTATGGTTTCATCAGCTTTCTATTTATTATATTACTCAGATAAAAGTTCAATATATGTTTGATTTATTTTTTCTCATTAATAAGGCTGTTTGTATCCACAGCTGTGTGTGCGCGTTCGTGTGTGTGTGCGTGTGGATAGTAAATTCTACTGAGCTTGAGCCCACTGGGTGTGTAGAGCTGCTACTGTAATCTACTGTAAGACACTGATATCTCTGAGAGAACTAGGGAGTGCTAGCTCAGCACTAACACACACAGCTAAGGCCAAAGAGTACAGGAATGAAGTCACGGAATTGACGCATGCACGTACACACACACATGCACACATAGAGAGGGAGAGAGACACACACACACACACGAACATGGATACACACACAGACAGTTTCCTGTAAGACAGGGATTTTGGTGGGAAGTCAGTGAATAGTTTTAGGTCACCAGTAGATTCTATTCAGGGTGCTGTGTCAGCAGAAACAGTGGTGTGTGTGTGTGTATTTGTCTAGGGCTGTTACGGTGACCATATTACCGCCACACAGGCGGTCACGAGTAATGATGGCAGTCAAATTCCACGTGACCGTTTAGTCACTGTAATTAGGCTTCTCCAAGCTCTGATGCTGCTGATGGTCATTAGTAGCCTCCCAAACTCGCTAACTGCCTGGTACTCAGCACTCTATTGTCCCTCTAATCACTCTGACATCAATGCAAATGTAATCGAAAATCTAATCAAACACTTCATGAGAGCCCATGAGCTCATGTTGCGCAACATTTCTATAGGCTATGCAATTGTGTGAGAAAACAGTATAGGCTAGACCACGCGCGCGCGGAGGAGAAGTGGAACGCTGCTCACGTCCACCTCCAGCACGCTGTGCGTCGCCAGAAGGCCAACGCTGACCGCCACCTCTGTGAGGCCCCGGTCTTGGTACCGGGTGATCGGGTCTAGCTCTCGACCCGGAATCTGCCCCTCCGCCTGCCCTGCCAGAAGCTGAGCCCGCGGTTTGTGTGACCGTTCAAAGTCCTGAGGAGGATAAACAAGGTTACATATAGGTTATTACTCCATCCAGATTACCATATTAACCCCTCGTTCCATGTGTCTCTCCTCAGGCCGGTGGTAGCTGGTCCACTCCAGGAGTCTGAGGTGCAGGAGGTTCCTCTGCCCCCTCTGGACATCGAGGGGGCCCCGGCGTACTCCGTCCGTTCCATCCTGGATTCGAGGCGTCGGGTGGGGGGCCTTCAGTACCTCGTGGAGTTGGAGGGGTACGGTCCAGAGGAGCGGTGCTGGGTTCCGGTGAGGGATATCCTCGATCCCTCCCTATTGAGCAATTTCCACCGTCGCCATCCGGCTCGCCCTGCTCCGCGTCCTCCTGGCCTTCCCCGAGGCCGGTGTCGGCGCGCTGCTGGTACTGCGCGTCAAGGGGGGGGGGGGGGGTACTGTCACGACTTCCGCCGAAGATATCCCCTCATCAGTACCTGTATAAGTGTTCCCTCTGCCCCCTTGTCTTTGTGTGTGATTGTTTATTGTGGTTAGAGAAGCTCGGTGGAGCTCCTTGTATTTTATATCGCCGGGTTAATTCCCTGTGTGCCTTGTTGTTTCCAGTGTACCTGTTTTGCACTCTGAAGTGTTTTGACGTATTATTGCATAACTTTGTGTTTCGGAATAAGTCCTGTTATTCTGTGATTTACCCTCCTGAGCCTGACTCCTTCGAAATCACTCATCACACCGTGAGATCGGCAGTTATTTGCTTGGCAATCTTCGGCTCACAAAATTTCATGACCACCACAGCCCTAGTCGTGACCCAAGTAAAATTCCACGTGACCGTTGAGTAGAAAACATGGTCATTGTGGATGTTGTTTCAAAGCCTGACACAACGAAATGGACAGCTTTCTAAGGTGATGATTAATTCAAAACACCATATGCATATTAGAGCTTATGCATATGCATAGGCTTATGAGCTCAAGCCCGAAAAAACCCCCTGAATTATAATGATGATTGTGCCGCTATACAATGCATAGCGTATCGCATATTATGCATGGCAGAAAAACATAAAACAAAACTGATTTTAGAAGTCTTTGGTACATAATTGGTCTAGCCTATACTCCACTCCAAAATTAAACAAATTTGAGTAAACGCCTTTGAGTGTGGACTGTATCATTATGCATACTGGATGGACTGGTTACCTTATGCTATGCTCCAAAATGTCCACGAGTCTGGGAGAGAACGTATAGCCCTAGGCAATGCAGTTGGTTCATTGATTGTGCAGGGCAATTCTGAATAGCTTAGTAATAGGGATTTTTATTTATTTTCATAATTAATTGGGTTACACATGACCTTTTAGCTATACAGAATATCTCACCACAATGCTTTTCCATCTCCTCATCTCTCGCATTTATTCCTTTCTCGAGCGCGCAGAGGGGCTGTCAACAGTTTAGTGAAATATGTTTTGTTGCGAAAACATGTTACTACGATGTTCCCAAACAGATTTCACTTGGTTTCCCAAATTAAGCACTGCGTAGCTGCAGGAAGAGGATTGGAGAGCCCATGGCATACAGAGTTTGGGTGGAATATCACCTGTTGCGCAGCGAGAGCATGCTCCTCTGTCAGGGCGACGTGTATGCGGTAGGCGAAGTCAAGAGCAGGACACCGAGCTACTGGCAGAACTTTTACTAGATACAGTGCAACAAAACAAAGTACACTGGCAACCTCGAACAGCGAGGAAAAATAACAAAACCCGCACACAAGGGCAACTGCCGCAAAGACCAAAACATTAACGCACAATACACAATGAGACACAGAGGGTTTTAAAGGGAACACAATCAAACATAATGTGAAACAGGTGTACACAATAAAGACTAAACAAGACAAACACCGAAACATCGATCGGCAGCAGCTAGTACTCCGGTGGACGACGAACGCCGAAGCCTGCCCGAGCAAGGAGGAGGAGCAGCCTCGGCTGAATCCGTGACATCCTCAAACAGTGGTTGATGCATGGAGTGAAATAAATGTTCTTTTATTTATTTCTCAGCTGCTCATATTAAGCCCATGCTCTGCTATAAAACCGAAGTAGCCTACCAGGCATCATTGACAAACGGACTGGTGGGAAAGTGCGAGGCCTCCATTCCCTGTTCGAGTGCATACAGATTACATGTATTTTTTCCCCTGCCCCTGTTCCTGCCCATTTGATATTGGGCCATTCTAAATTGAAACTAATTTGACATACAGTAGGGAAAAAAATTATTTAGTCAGCCACCAATTGTGCAAGACAAATTGAGGAAAAAAAATCCAGAAAATCACATTGTAGGATTTTTAATGAATTTATTTGCAAATTATGGTGGAAAATAAGTATTAAGTGGGAGAACTTGCACAATTGGTGGCTGACTAAATACTTTTTTCCCCCACTGTATTAGTAAAGACAAGATTAAATTGAGAATAATGTGATTGGTGAAAATATGATCACTTGATGAGAGAACAGCTGTGCAGCCTGAGGCAAGGAACAGAGCGCAAGCTTTTTTTGCTACTTTCTCAAATCATCAATAGCCTATAGTCGCATCATGCAGCCCATAAATGTTTTGATTTTTAAGGAATTCTAAGGTTTGTATCATTCACAACTAAAGTTGCCAAATAACTCTAAATCTAGCATATACTGTAGGACCTGTTTCAAATGATCACTTTTGTACGCTCAACATAGCCATTTCAAATATCCTTTCTATTTTATTAAACTAAGTTCAATTATATTCTTCTTACTATAAAATCATATAATATAAAAATAATGGCATGGGACTTAAACATATCTTGTCTGATAAATGAACACGCCTACAACCTATGGCATGGAGCATAGCCAGACAACATACAGTAGGTCAACTCATATTCTGTTCTTCTGAAATACATTTTCTTCATATCAAAATGTTTCTTTAGACCTGCCTAAAATAAATAATGGTTTTATTGTGATGGTGTATATTCAATTGATTTGTTCAACTTTTTAAAATGTAGATGTTGCAAAGGTGCGCATCAGCGGCTTGTATGCATGGAGGCCTGGAGATACTAAACGTGTTTATGTTAATGAACGGTCAGTTACCGTGAGATGTGTTTATGTTAATTAACGGTCAATTACAGTGAGACCGGCAGTCTTTTGCATGACAATAACCGGCTGATAAAATTTCCAGACCGCCACAGCCCTATAAGTGTGTCCAACTGTCCCTGTCTCTTGGGCCTTAGACAGAGGAGGAAATAGATAGTATATCTGTTGTGGTAAAACCTTTATCCGGAAACGGACACGCTTTTCAAAAGAGAAACAAAAAAACGGTACAAAACCCAGAACAAATATCAGAGGTTTACTGAAGAAGACCCAACAACACTCACAACACATTATTACACCACAATTCCTTGCCTAACTGATAGCATACTCTGTCTGCATTCTCACATTTCTGATCATTTGGTTCTCTTATGTTTTACTCTCTAGTACATCACAGATATAATGCATATTACATGTCACAACTATCAATGTGAAATACCTACCAAAATATCTGCCTTAGGCTCTACTATATGAGAAATGTGAGAATTTAGGCTATAATTTCTCTCTCCAATTAAAATCTTTGTTTTCCCCTTGCATAAGTAATAGTGTAGAACGTGTTTAATTTTAAGTGGCTTTGACCAGGTTTCATTACACAGGAAATGCAGTTGATTTCAGAGAGGCAGATAGGAATGTCTAATCGATCAGAGAGCAATAAATCTTTGGTGAGAGCACTATTGATCACACACACTCCCATCATTGTGATCATCTATACTATGGATCACTTACTGATGCCTGACTACTCTACAATGTTTGGCTCTAGAGTTAGAGTACACACACATACACACACACACACACACACACACACACACACACACACTCCGACACTCAACCTGTGACTCGCTCTATCATATCATAAAGCTTTAAGATGCTTCTCCTGCTTAAGGGTTGGGGGGTGAGGGGGGTTGTTAGGGGGGTTGGGTAAGGAAGGATGGGGAGATGGCTTTTAAAAGAAATGAAATGAAGAGGTCTGAGAGAGCACACCACTTTGCTTAATCACCTTACACAAGGCCCATGTGTGTTGAGCCAGATGCAGACACACGACAGGGAGGGAGCCAGTGTGGTCTGCAGCCAGGCATGCAGGCAGGCAGGGTAACGAAGTATCAATCATTTAGGAAGAGGACAAGACCACCACAGTAGAACCACCTGACTAACCATCCCTCAACCTGTCAAATAGAAATATACTGTACCAGAGAGAGAGAGAGAGAGAAAATATCACAGACCTGGCTCTCAAGAGAAGGCAGGCTATGTGCACACTGCCCACAAAATGAGGTGGAAACTGAGCTGCACTTCCTGACCTCCTGCCAAATGTATGACCATAATAGAGACACATATTTCCCTCAGATTACAGAGATCCACAAAAATTTTGAAAACAAACCCAATTTTGATAAACTCCCTTATCTACTGGGTGAAAAACTACAGTGTGCAATCACAGCAGCAAGATTTGTGACCTGTTGCCATTTGTACTTTAACTATTTACACATTGTTACAACACTGTATATATACATAATATGACATTTGAAATGTATTTTTTCTTTTGGAACTTCTGAGTGTAATGTTTACTGTTAATATTTATTGTTTATTTCACTTTTGCTTACTATCTACTTCACTTGCTTTGGCAATGTTAACATACGTTTCCCATGCCAATAAAGCCCTTAAATTTAATTGAAATTGAGAATCACATACCAGGGCATGCTGACCCTCACCTGCCACTGTTTAGGATATGCTGTAGTTAACGTAGCCTCAAACATCTTCATCACTCCATCACCACCCCTCTCTCTCTCTGTCCATCCAGGTTTCTCTCTTTCATTCCCCTTAACCAACATGTGCCAATGTTTTATATTGATAGTGTATTCTGAGGTCAGGACTCAGTGCTGGTATTGGCACATCAGATCTGTGGATGTGTAAACCCTCTCATATATTCATCAGTGACTAAGGAGACTGTGTGTGTGTCAGATATACCTGTCTCGTGTTAGTTGTGTATTATTCAATAGCCATATGATTTTACATGTACGGACAGTTTAAAAGATTTAAAGGAGAGGAAGGTTGACGGCCATTTGCTTTTCAAATTGAATTTACTGTCAATAATGAATGCATGACATTAATATGTCAACAGCTTCACATACTGGGGAGGAAGAGCCCCACTCAATACTGACTTGTTTGTGTGTGTGAGAGTGTGTCCTGACCTCCCTGTGAGAACTGTGTGACAGTATGGGCAGCACGGCTTGATCATCAATAGCAGACATACAGCTCAGGAACATGATTTGATGCTACATAATATTACCTCATTGATTGATGAGTATCAAGGTGAATCGTAGCATGTTGTGCATACAAATCTGAACCAAGATTAATTGAACCCATATCATATCTAGAATCCAACTGATTTAACACTAAATTATAAACACATAGAAACAACCATCTCATCCACTTACTCTGTGTAACTCAATTTTAAAGTCACAAAATGGTGTGAAGTTTTGCTGTTCAGGATCCCCTATACTTCCACAACATTGTTACCGTGTGTGTGCGTCCTTGTGTGTCCATGAAGGAGATACTTAATCTAGCCTTTTTATCATTTCCTGAATGACCTCTGCTTTCACTATTTGATGGATGGGATTCTGCTCATAGACATTAATTTTCCAGAACAACGTAAAAAATAATCTTCACTCACAAGAAGACCATGTTGTTACAAGGGTAATTGTATAAAACAACAACAAAGGGTGAGAGAGAAAGAAGGCGAGAGTGGGAGAGAAGGAGAAAGAGGGAGAGAGTGGAAGAGAAGGAGAAAGAGAGAATGATGCTAAGATGGAATACAAAATGTGAAGGAGAGACAGAAGGAGGATGCATGTTTGCTTTCTAACAAACTTCAGTACCGGAGGTAGCTTGTTGCTGCACATGACTGAAATACTGCTTTGTTTTATCCTAAATGCACAGTCTTCCATGCTCCCTTCACCTTTACACAAACCCCACACACCCCTGCCGTGCCTCTCAGGGAGGTGGGAGTGGAGATGGAGAGGCGGTGAGAATATGGAGAAGAGAGCGTGAGTGACTAAGGGGTTAAGGAAAGAGAGAGAGAGAGAGGTGGGATTGAGTGAGGGGATGTCGCGAACTCTGATGCGGATGTGGTGTGAATCAAATGCAGGACACAGGAGCTAAGTCAAACCAGACTTTACTTGCATAAACCAAAATAACAAAACGGGTCTAACCAACCCGGAGGCGAACAATACGCCACAGTGCGTAAAACACTCCAAAACCGACTGCGCACAAAACAACAGTGCGACGGTACAAAATGAGCGACTGGCAAACAGCACTGCACCAAACGACAGGTGAAAACAATTACACACAACACATGACAAACTAATGGAACATATAAAGGGTACATAATCACACTAACAGGGAACCGGTGTACAACAACTAGACAAAACCAAACGAGCATCGAAACATACAACGGTGGCAGCTAGTACTCCGGGGACGACGACCGCCGAAGCCTGCCCGAGCAAGGAGGAGGAGCAGCCTCGGCCGAAACCGTGACAGTACCCCCCCCTTGACGCGCGGCTCCAGCCGTGCGCCGACCCCGGCCTCGGGGACGACCAGGAGGACGCGGAGCCGGGCGCGCGGGGTGCCCCCGGTGGAACTCCGACAGGAGAGACGGGTCTAGGATGTCCCTCCGCGGCACGCAGCACCGTTCCTCCGGGCCGTACCCCTCCCACTCCACGAGATACTGGAGACCCCCCATCCGACGTCTCGAGTCCAAGATGGACCGAACGGTGTACGCCGGAGCCCCCTCGATGTCCAGTGGGGGCGGAGGAGTCTCTCCTATCTCACCTTCCTGGAGTGGACCAGCTACCACCGGCCTGAGAAGAGACACATGGAACGAGGGGTTAATATTCTTATACTCAATAGGCAGTTGTAACCTATAACACACCTCGTTCAATCTTCTCAGGACTTTAAAAGGCCCCACAAACCGCCGACCCAGCTTCCGGCATGGCAGGCGGAGGGGCAGGTTTCTGGTTGAGAGCCAGACTCGATCTCCAGGTGCGTACACCGGCCCCTCACTGCGGTGGAGATCGGCGCTCGCCTTGTGTCGACGGATGGCCCGCTGCAGATGGACGTGTGCAGCGTTCCACGTCTCCTCCGAGCGCCTTACCCACTCATACACCGCAGGGGCCTCGATCTGGCTCTGCTGCCATGGTGCCAGAACCGGCTGGTACCCTAACACACATTGGAAAGGGGTTAGGTTGGTGGAGGAGTGGCGGAGAGAGTTTTGGGCCATCTCTGCCCAGGGAATGTACCTAGCCCACTCCTCCGGCCGGTCCTGGCAATATGACCTCAGAAACCTACCCACATCCTGGTTCACTCGTTCTACCTGCCCATTGCTCTCCGGGTGGTACCCCGAGGTAAGGCTCACCGAGACCCCCAAACGCTCCATGAACGCTCTCCAGACTCGGGAGGTGAACTGGGGGCCTCGATCAGACACTATATCCTCGGGTACCCCGTAATGCCGGAAGACGTGGGTAAATAGTGCCTCAGCGGTCTGTAGGGCAGTAGGAAGACCCGACATAGGGAGGAGACGACAGGCCTTAGAGAACCGGTCCACAACGACCAGGATGGTGGTATTCCCCTGAGAGGGGGGAAGGTCTGTCACAAAATCCACCGAGAGGTGGGACCAGGGTCGTTGTGGAACGGGCAGGGGTTGTAACTTACCCCTGGGCAAGTGTCTGGGCGCCTTACACTGGGCGCACACCGAGCAGGAGGAGACATAAACCCTCACATCCCTGGCTAACGTTGGCCACCAGTACTTAGTGCTAAGACAGTGCACTGTCCGGCCAATACCCGGATGTCCAGAGGAGGGTGACGTGTGAGCCCAGTAAATGAGTCGATCCCGAACCTCGAGCGGAACGTACGTCCGACCCACAGGACACTGTGGAGGGCTAGGGTCGGCACGCAACGCCCGCTCGATTTCAGCATCGACCTCCCACACAACCGGTGCCACTAGACAAGACGCCGGTAGTATGGGAGTAGGCTCAACGGACCACTCCTCTGTGTCATACCGCCGGGACAGAGCGTCTGCCTTACTGTTCTGGGACCCAGGGATGTACGTGATCTTAAATACGAACCTGGCTAGAAACATGTTCCACCGAGCCTGGCGAGGGTTCAGTCTCCTAGCTGCCCGGATGTACTCCAGGTTCCGATGGTCAGTCAAAATGAGGAAAGGGTGTTGAGCCCCCTCAAGCCAATGCCTCCACACCTTAAGGGCCTGTACTACAGCTAACAGCTCCCTGTCCCCAACGTCATAATTTCGCTCCGCCGGGCTGAGCTTTTTAGAGTAGAAAGCACAGGGGCGGAGTTTAGGTGGCGTGCCGGACCGTTGAGAGAGAACGGCCCCTATACCGGCCTCAGACGCGTCCAACTCAACCTGAAAGGGTAAGGCGGGATCCGGATGCGCCAGCACCGGAGCCGAAGTAAACAGGTCCTTCAGTTTCCCAAAAGCCCTGTCCGCCTCAGCTGACCACTGCAGGCGCACCGGACCACCCTTCAGAAGGGACGTTATGGGAGCTGCCACCTGTCCAAAACCCCGGATAAACCTCCGGTAGTAATTCGCAAAGCCCAAGAACTGCTGCACCTCTTTAACAGTGGTTGGGGTTTGCCAATTACGCACGGCTGACACCCGGTCCACCTCCATCTTCACCCCTGACGCGGACAACCGATAACCCAAAAAGGAGACCGACTCCTGAAAAAACAGACATTTCTCTGCCTTGACATACAGGTCGTGCTCCAACAGCCTCCTCAATACACGACGCACCAGGGCTACATGCTCGGCTCGGGTAGAAGAGTACACTAGGATGTCATCAATGTACACGACCACCCCCTGCCCCTGCATATCCCGGAAGATCTCATCCACGAAGGATTGGAAGACTGACGGAGCATTCATCAACCCGTATGGCATGACGAGATACTCGTAATGACCCGAAGTTGTACTAAATGCTGTTTTCCATTCGTCGCCCTCCCTAATGCGCACCAAGTTATACGCGCTCCTGAGATCCAGTTTTGTGAAAAACCGCGCTCCGTGCAATGACTCCGTCATGGTCGCAATCAGAGGGAGTGGATAACTGTACTTCACAGTAATCTGATTGAGGCCACGGTAATCAATGCACGGGCGCAACCCTCCATCTTTTTTCTTCACAAAAAAAGAAGCTCGAGGACGCAGGGGAAGTGGAGGGCCGTATGTATCCCTGTCTCAAGGATTCGGCTATGTAAGTCTCCATAGCCTTTCTCTCCTCTTGAGACAAGGGATACACGTGGCTCCGTGGGAGCGCTGCTCCTGCCTGGAGGTCTATCGCACAATCCCCCTGTCTGTGAGGAGGCAGCTGCGTCGCCCTCGCTTTACTGAACACAAGTGCCAAATCCCCATATTCAGGTGGAATGTGCAATGCGGGCACTTGGTTTGGACTTTCCACCGAGGTCGCCCCCACGGAAACACCCAGACATCGCCCCTCACACTGAGCAGACCACTCCTTGAGAGCTCTCTGTTGCCACGAAATGGCAGGGTTATGGGTACTTAACCAGGGAATTCCCAGCACCACCGGGTACGCAGGGGAGTCGATCAGATATAGCTGAATAGTCTCCTCATGACCCCCTGCGTACACATCCTAAGTGGTGCTGTGACCTCCCTAAACAACCCCGACCCCAATGGGCGGCTATCTAAAGCATGAACGGGAAAAGGATCGTCAACAGGCAGGGGGGGAATCCCTAAATCTAAACAAAACTTCCGATCAACAAAATTCCCAGCTGCGCCTGAATCTACTAGTGCCTTATGCTGGGAATGAGGTGCAACCTGTGGAAAACTAACAGGTATACAAAAGTGCACAACAGAGAGCTCTGGGTAAGTGGGGCGTCTACTCACCTGGGAATGCTCCCCAGTGCGTGGCCTGTTGTCCCCTCCTCCTGGAGACCCTCCCCAGCACCTGGCCGCAGTGTGCCCTCCACGGCCGCAATTGGTGCAGGGGACAGCCCCCCTCGGGCTCCTTCTCCTCCTCTCTCTAGCGCCAGCACCCCCGAGCTCCATAGGGCTCGGCTCGGAGGTGCTGGAGGATGGAATGGACGGACCCCACTCGGGACGTCTACGGGTGGCCAGCAGGGTGTCCAGACGGATGGACATGTCGACCAACTGGTCGAAGGTGAAATTGGTGTCCCTGCAGGCCAACTCACGCTGAACGTCCTCCCGTAGGCTACATCGAAAATGATCGATGAGGGCCCGTTCATTCCACCCTGCATCTGCCGCTAGAGTCCGGAACTCCAGTGCGAACGCCTGTGCGCTCCTCCTCCCCTGTCGGAGGTAGTATAGACGCTCCCCCGCCGCTTTGCCCTCAGGTGGATGGTCGAACACGGCCTTGAAGCGACGGGAGAACTCCGCGTAGGAGATGGTGGTGGCGTCTATCCTCCTCCACTCGGCGTTGGCCCATTCCAACGCCTTGCCCGTGAGACAGGAGATGAGGGCGGAAACGCTCTCGTGTCCCGAGGGCACCGGGTGTACAGTGGCCAGGTAGAGCTCCACCTGCAGGAGGAACCCCTGACACCCGGCAGCTGTGCCGTCATACGCCCTCGGGAGCGAGAGCCGAATCCCACTGGGTTCCGGGCCTGGGACGGGCGGACCGACCGATGGTGGTGGTAAGGTAGGTGGGGGTGTGGGTACCCCTCTGGACTCCCATCGGTGCAGGGTGTTGATGACGTCCTGCAGAGCGGTCCCCAGTTGTCGGATCTGGTCATCCTGGCCGCGGACGTGCTCCTCCAGCGACTCAGGTGCTGCTGTTGCTCCTGCTGATTCCATCTTAAGGTGTGTAATTCTGTCGCGAACTCTGATGCGGATGTGGTGTGAATCAAATGCAGGACACAGGAGCTAAGTCAAACCAGACTTTACTTGCATAAACCAAAATAACAAAACGGGTCTAACCAACCCGGAGGCGAACAATACGCCACAGTGCGTAAAACACTCCAAAACTGACTGCGCACAAAACAACAGTGCGACTGGCAAACAGCACTGCACCAAACGACAGGTGAAAACAATTACACACAACACATGACAAACTAATGGAACATATAAAGGGTACATAATCACACTAACAGGGAACCGGTGTACAACAACTAGACAAAACCAAACGAACATCGAAACATACAACGGTGGCAGCTAGTACTCCGGGGACGACGACCGCCGAAGCCTGCCCGAGCAAGGAGGAGGAGCAGCCTCGGCCGAAACCGTGACAGGGGATAAGAAAATGGGAGGGGGTGAGATGGGAGAGCAAGAGGGATATTGTAGGGTCCCAGGGGTGATATTGTAGGGTCCCAGGGGTGATATTGTAGGCTCCCAGGGGTGATATTGTAGGCTCCCAGGGGTGATATTGTAGGGTCCCAGGGTGTCCTGGCCTCTTAACATACACTACCGTTCAAAAGTTTTACAACACCTACTCATTCAAGGGTTTTTCTTTATTTTTACTATTTTCTACATTGTAGAATAATAGTGAAGACATCGAAACTATGAAATAACACATATGGAATCATGTAGTAAACAAAAAAGTGTTAAACAAATCAAAATATATTTTAGATTTTAGATTCTTCAAATAGCCACCCTTTGCCTTGATGACAGCTTTGCACACTCTTGGCATTCTCTCAACCAGCTTCACCTGGAATGCTTTTCCAACAGTCTTGAAGGAGTTCCCAAATATGCTGAGCACTTGTTGACTGCTTTTCCTTCACTCTGCGGTCCGACTCATCCCAAACCATCTCAATTGGGTTGAGGTCGGGGGATTGTGGAGGCCAGGTCATCTGATGCAGCACTCCACCACTCTCCTTCTTGGTAAAATAGCCCTTACACAGCCTGGAGGTGTGTTGGGTCATTGTCCTGTTGAAAAACAAATGATAGTCCCATTAAGCCCAAACCAGATGGGATGTCATATCGCTGTAGAATGAGGTGGTAGCCATGCTGGTTAAGTGTGCCTTGAATTCTAAATAAATCGCGGACAGTGTCACCAGCAAAAAGTTTAACACTTTTTTTGGTTACTACATGATTCCATATGTGTTATTTCATAGTTTTGATGTCTTCACTATTATCCTACAATGTTAGAGAAATTATAGTGAAATTAACATTCAATTATCTGGCAACAGTTCTGGTGGACATTCCTGCAGTCAGCATGCCAATTGCACGCCCCCTCAAAACTTGAGACATCTGTGTTGTGTGACAAAACTGCACATTTTAGAGTAGCCTTTTATTGTCCCCAGCACAAGGTGTGTAATGATCATGCTGTTTAATCAGATTCTTGATATGCCACACCTGTCAGGTGGATGGATTATCTTGGCAAAGGAGAAATGCTCACTAACAGGGATGTAAACAAATTTGTGGCCAAAACTTGAAAGAAATACTATTTTTGTGCGAATGAAACATTTCGGGGATCTTTTATTTCAGCTCATAAAACATGGGACCAACACTTTACATGTTGCGTTTATATTTTTGTTCAGCATAGAAAACACACGGACACACACACTCTCTGTGTTTTTGCTGGACTTACTTTTAACTATTTTTTTTTTGGAACCAGAGCATCATGGATAAGCCGTATAATATTGTATTTAATAGTAGTATTACTGTACTGTACTGTATATTCCACCCCTGGTGTGTTTCCATCTCTCTCCCATTACCTGCAGCTGCCAGTAGAGACAAAGCTTATTACACCTTTTGTACTTTATCATTCCCTGCCTCACCTTCTCCTCACCCCTCCTCAACCCCCTTTACCTCCTTCCCCTCACCCCAACCCCTTGCTTTGTTTCAACCCCCCACTTCGCCCCCCTCCTCCCCCCATTCCATCTCCTACTGTAGACTGAGAGTGGTGTTATTAATGTGAGTGTCAAGTGTGGGACATACAGGGAAAGGGGATACCTAGTCAGTTACACAACCGAATGCGTTCAACCGAAATATGTCTTCTGCATTTAACCCAACCCCTCTAAATCAGAGAGGTGCGGGGGGCTGCCTTAATCGACATCCACGTCATCTGCATGGGACTAGAGTGGGGTAATAGAATGTCTGTTGATTTTTTCACGCTTTTGTTTGTATGAGTTCCCTGTATGAGCCCTAGACAGTAGGGTATTTTCCTGGGCTCTGGTTGTTCCTGCATCATTACCCTGCCACAGACAAAGCCACCTTGATTCACTCACACACACACACACACACACACACACACACACACACACACACACACACACACACACACACAGACAGACACACGTACACACACACACACTGTGTGGATGAAACAGTCTTGGGGTTCCTAGATGTCTGCAGGGGAGAAAGAGAGAAAGTGGGAAGATGTGGAAAGGAGGAGTTTGGGGGGATATATTCATGAAAGCAATTCAAACAACACTATCTTCCTGTGGTGAGAACACCTTTCATAAATCATAGCAAGCTGTCAGAAAATATAACATTTGTTAGGGCTACGTCCATGTGTGTGAGAGAGAGAGAGAAATACAGATAGCTGGTCTCTGTGGCCATTATATTACACTGTACAAAGGTGAAGTTACTGTAAAATCTGTGTTTGTGTGTGTGTTTGAAGGGCTGGAGAGGGGCTGTGGGGTGGGCCTATATGACAGGGTTGTGTTCTTGTGCTCAGGGGTGGTGTGGGTTGTGTTCTTGATACCCCTCCCACAGGGCATCTTTATAGAGAACATGAAATGAAAGAGACAGAGAGACCGAGACAGAGAGAGGAGAAAGAAAGACTGTAAGGAAAGGTAGCTCTGGGGGAATTATTGTCTAGGTCAGAGATAGAAGAGAGGGAGGAGGGAGAGAGAATGAGAGAGCGGAGCAGGCAGAAAGTCAGACAGAGGGGAAGCGATAGAGGGGGAAGAGACGAGAGAGAGAGAGAGAGAGAGAGAGAGAGAGAGAGAGAGAGAGAGAGAGAGAGAGAGAGAGAGAGAGAGAGAGAGAGAGAGAGAGAGAGACAGAGAAAAACAGGAGAGTCATTGAGAGCATTCATGTCCTAAAGTGGCTCCAGTGAACTATTCACCTGCAAGTTCCACACACTGCCTTCTCATTACCTGTCTCTAGTGCTGCCGAAAGACCACTGATGTCATTTACCATTCACACACTGGCTGTCTAGTCTAAAGACCCAGACCAAAATTAAAGACAGAGAGATTGTAGAAGAGAAGGATAGAATCAGGGGAGTGTATTTGTAGCGGAGCCCCAGCTGTTAACTCCCCAGGGTTCTCACACACACTTTCTTCTCTCCTTCTTTCCTCTCACTCATTGTTCCTCTCTTTTCTCCCCTCCCAGTCCTCTTATTTTCCTCCTCTCTCTCTCTCTCTCTCTCTCTCTCTCTCTCTCTCTCTCTCTCTCTCTCTCTCTCTCTCTCTCTCTCTCTCTCTCTCTCTCTCTCTCTCTCTCTCTCTCTCTCTCTCTTCACATCTGGAGGCAGAGCTTCAAAGCCCCATCTGGGGAGAGAGCGCAACAGCCAGAAGAACAGAATGAGAGAGAGGGGGGAAGGGGAGGGAGAAAAGAGGGGGGAGAAGTGATGAAGGAGGGGATAGGAAGAGAGGGTTGAGGAGCTACAGCCAGAGGAGACCAGAGAGGGAGGGAGGGAGGGAGGAGACGGTGAGAAATGAATGTGTGCCCATTTATGTGCGTGTGTTTATGGACAGGACAGGCTGCATATTCCAGATTACTCTCCTCTCTCCCTCCTGCTAGCTACTTTTACAATTACCCCCAACCAGAGCATAGGCAGACTGGGGGATATGTCAGCTGGTTAAGTACATTTGCTCCCCCTCTCTCATGCATGTCTCAATGATTATAATTCCCTCTCTGTCTAAGTGTCAGGACCAGAGTAAGGGACTGGGGTGTAGGGGTGGGGGACTGTCATAATGTCGAGCTCTCCTCTTCCTCTCCTTTCATCTCCTCTTCCCCTCCCCTCATCTCCTCTTCCTCTCCTCTCCCTCTCCTCTCCTCTCCTCTCCTATCCTCTCCTATCCTTTCCCCTATTTTCCTCTCTGTCAGAGTTTGGGGAATGGCGGTAAGATAGGATCAGAGTTCAGATACTGGGGGATGTAAGAATGGATTCAAGGGGATCGGGGCGGATATGGTTGGAGATGGGGAATACAGAGGTATACATAGGGATAGAAGGGGGGATTGAGGGAGGAGATAGAGGGATATGGCGGGATAGAGAAGGGAAAGAGTGATTATGGTTGGTGTGGGCTGCTCTGGGCTGGTCTGATCTGCCAGCAGTGATAAATGACTAATCTGGAGAGCAGGGCCCTCAGGTCTCTTTCAGGACCACTACTGTACACACACACAAAAAAAAAACAGTTGCTATCCCACCGTGTAACAGTGAGCCCAGAGAGCAGATATAGATTTCTCCTCCTCCCTGTCTCACCTCTGTGACATGCTGCTGGAGGTCTAATGGTATGTCCAGACAGAGACAAAGATCAGGTCAGTCAGCCATGTGACTACAGAGCTCTATGGAACTGAGGAGAGGAGAGGAGAGGAGAGGGAGTGCAAGGGGAGGAGGAGATCTCCATGTTGAGTCTGAGGAGAGAGAGACAAATGTTCAATCCAATCGCACCAGAGCTAATGATATGAAAAGAAAGGCAGATAGGGAGGGAGAGAGAGCTGGAGGGAGGGAGGGAGGTAGGGAGAGAGAGCTGGAGGGAGGGAGGGAGGGAGGGAGGGAGGGAGGGAGGGAGGGAGGAGGAGGTCTTTGTATGTTTTGCTCCATTGACTTCTGCAGCACCATAGTTCAGCGGGCCCATGATTCCGGTGTTCAGTAGCCAGTCATGACATGCTGGGGTGAGAGAGAGGCTGAGACTGGAGTAACTAGCTGTACAGACAGGTAGGAAGATGAGAGGGGTAGGGAGGGGAAAATGGGGGCAAGGGTGTAGGAGAGAGAGAGGGACCTAACCAAATCATGAGAAAACAAAAATATAATTACTTGACACATTGGAAAGTATTAACCAAAAAACTGAGCAAACTGGAATGCTATTTGGCCCTAAACAGAGAGTACACAGTGGCAGAATACCTGACCACTGTGACTGACCAAAAATTAAGGAAAGCTTTGACTATGTACAGACTCAGTGAGCATAGCCTCGCTATTGAGAGAGGCCGCCGTAGGCAGACCTGGCTCTCAAGAGAAGACAGGCTATGTGCACACTGCCCTCAAAATGAGGTGGAAACTGAGCTGCACTTCCTAACCTCCTGCCAAATGTATGACCATAATAGAGACATATTTCCCTCAGATTACACAGACCCACAAAGAATTTGAACTCTCATTTCTATTAGGTGAAATACCACGGTGTGCCACACAGCAGCAAGATTTGTGACCTGTTGCCACAAGAAAAGGGCAACCAGTGAAGAACAAACACCATTGTAAATACAACCCATATTTACAGTGAGGGAAAAAAGTATTTGATCCCCTGCTGATTTTGTACGTTTGCCCACTGACAAAGACATGATCAGTCTATAATTTCAATGGTAGGTTTATTTGAACAGTGAGAGACAGAATAACAACAAAATAATCCAGAAAAACGAATGTCAAAAATGTTATAAATTGATTAGCATTTTAATGAGGGAAATAAGTATTTGACCCCTCTGCAAAACATGGCTTAGTACTTGGTGGCAAAACCCTTGTTGGCAATCACAGAGGTCAGAAGTTTATTGTAGTTGGCCACCAGGTTTGCACACATCTCAGGAGGGATTTTGTCCCATTCCTCTTTGCAGATCTTCTCCAAGTCATTAAGGTTTCGAGGCTGATGTTTGGCAACTCGAACCTTCAGCTCCCTCCACAGATTTTCTATGGGATTAAGGTCTGGAGGCTGGCTAGGCCACTCCAGGACCTTAATGTGCTTCTTCTTGAGCCACTCATTTGTTGCCTTGGCCATGTGTTTTGGGTCATTGTCATGCTGGAATACCCATCCACGACCCATTTTCAATGCCCTAGCTGAGGGAAGGAGGTTCTCACCCAAGATTTGACGGTACATGGCCCCGTCCATCGTCCCTTTGATGCGGTGAAGTTGTCCTGTCCCCTTAGCAGAAAAACACCCCCAAAGCATAATGTTTCCACCTCCATGTTTGACGGTGGGGATGGTGTTCTTGGGGTCATAGGCAGCATTCCTCCTCTTCCAAACACGGCGAGTTGAGTTGATGCCAAAGAGCTCCATTTTGGTCTCATCTGACACTTTCACCCAGTTCTCCTCTGAATCATTCAGATGTTAATTGGCAAACTTCAGACGGGCCTGTATATGTGCTTTCTTGAGCAGGGGGACCTTGCGGGCGCTGAAGGATTTCAGTCCTTCACGGCGTAGTGTGTTACCAATTGTTTTCTTGGTGACTATGGTCCCAGCTTCCTTGAGATCATTGACAAGATCCTCCCGTGTAGTTCTGGGCTGATTCCTCACCGTTCTCATGATCATTGCAACTCCACGAGGTGAGATCTTTCATGGAGCCCCAGGCCGAGGGAGATTGACAGTTATTTTGTGTTTCTTCCATTTGCGAATAATCACACCAACTGTTGTCACCTTCTCACCAAGCTGCTTGGTGATGGTCTTGTAGCCCATTCCAGCCTTGTGTAGGTCTACAATCTTGTCCCTGACATCCTTGGAGAGCTCTTTGGTCTTGGCCGTGGTGGAGAGTTTGGAATCTGATTGATTGATTGCTTCTGTGGACAGGTGTCTTTTATACAGGTAACAAACTGAGATTAGGAGCACTCCCTTTAAGAGTGTGCTCCTAATCTCAGCTCGTTACCTCTATAAAAGACACCTGGGAGCCAGAATTCTTTCTGATTTGAGAGGGGGTTGTGACGTTCTGGCTCCGGGACTCTTAGTTGTGAGCCAGGGTTGTCATTTTCTTTTGGGTGTATTTCTATGTGGGATCTAGTTGGTTCATTTCTATGTTTGGGTTTTATGTTGATTAGTCATATGACTCCCAATCGGAGGTAACGAGTGTCAGCTGTCGGCTCGTTGTCTCTGATTGGGAGCCATATTTATTCTGTATGTGTTCTTGTGGGCATTGTGGGTTATTGTTCCGTGTTTCAGTCGTTGTACTGTGGACTTCACGAGTCGTCTTTTGTTTTGTATTTCGGTGCTTTTCAATTAAAGTCATGTTCGTTCAACGCGCTGCGCTTTGGTCTCCTTCACTCCTAGACGATCGTGACAGAATAACCCACCACAAAAGGACCAAGCAGCGCGTCCAGGAGCAAAGGGTCTGGACATGGGAGGAGGCGCCGGGTCAGGAGAGAACGTTGGTGGATGTCCTCCTCGGCTGGGGACATATTACCCAGGAGGAGGCCGTCCGGTACCGGAGGGCGATGAAGGGGGAGAACCTGGCAGGAGAGGAGCAACGGCATCGGCAGGGCCATCGTCGGAAGGACGGGAGGCAACCCCAAAAAGTTTTTTGGGGGGGGCACATGGCTTGGGCGGCTGGGCAGCAGGAGGCTGCCACAGGGAGAAAAGGAGAGAAGGCTAACGGAGTACGGGAGCCATTGGCGAGTAGAGGGAGGGAAGTGTTTGTGGCACGGCGTGAAGGACTGATGTGTGTTGCCAGTCCGGTCCGGCCCGTTCCTGATCCTCGGTTGAGGCCAGTGGTGTGTGTTCCCGGTACGGACCGGCCTGTTCCTACTCCAAGCACCAGGTCCACGGTGTGCTACGCCAGCCCGACCCGGCCTGTTCCGGCCACTCGCACCAGGGATGCGGTGCGCGTCGCCAGCCCAGCCCGGCCTGTTCCTGCTCCACGCACCAGGGATAGGGTGCGCTTCGCCAGCCCGGCCCGGCCTGTTCCGGCCACTCGCACCAGGGATACGGTGCGCGTCGCCAGCTCAGCCCGGCCTGTTCCTACTCCACGCACCAGGGATACGGTGCGCTTCGCCAGCCCGGCCCGGCCTGTTCCGGCCACTCGCACCAGGGATACGGTGCGCGTCGCCAGCCCAGCCCGGCCTGTTCCTACTCCACGCACCAGGGATACGGTGCGCTTCGCCAGCCCGGCCCGGCCTGTTCCGGCCTCTCGCACCAGGGATACGGTGCGCGTCGCCAGCCCAGCCCGGCCTGTTCCTGCTCTCCGCACTAGGCCTTATGTGCGTCCCCAGGGCCAAGCATGCCCTGTTGCTGCTTCCCGCACTAGCCCTGAGATGCGTGTCCTCAGCCCGGTACCTCCAGTTCCGGCACCACGCATCAGGCCTACGGTGCGTCCCCAGGGCCAAGCATGCCCTGTTGCTTCTCCCCACACTAGCCCTGAGATGCGTGTCCTCAGCCCGGTACCTCCAGTTCCGGCACCACGCACCAGGCCTACGGTGCGCCTCAGACGGCCAGAGTCTGCCGTCTGCCCAACGGGGCCTGAACTGTCCGTCTGCCCAACGCCGTCTGAACTGCCCGTCTGCCCAACGGCGCCTGAACTGCCCGTCTGCCCAACGCCGTCTGAACTGCCCGTCTGCCCAACGCCGTCTGAACTGCCCGTCTGCCCAACGGCGCCTGAACTGCCCGTCTGCCCAAAGCCGTCTGAACTGCCCGTCTGCCCAACGCCGTCTGAACTGTCCGTCTGCCCAACGCCGTCTGAACTGCCCGTCTGTACTGAGCCTACAAAGCCGCCCGTCTGCCATGAGCCTTCAGAGCCGTCCGCCAGACCGGAGCCGCTAGAGCTCTCCGCCAGACAGGATCAGCCAGAGCCTTCCGCCAGACAGGATCAGCCAGAGCCTTCCGCCAGACAGGATCAGCCAGAGCCTTCCGCCAGACAGGATCAGCCAGAGCCTTCCGCCAGACAGGATCAGCCAGAGCCTTCCGCCAGACAGGAGCAGCCAGAGCCTTCCGTCAGATCGGATCAGCCAGAGCCTTCCGCCAGACAGGAGCAGCCAGAGCCTTCCGCCAGACGGGATCAGCCAGAGCCTTCCGCCAGCCATGAGTGGCCAGATCCGTCAGCCAGCCATGAGCAGCCAGATCCGTCAGCCAGCCATGAGCCGTCCAGCCAGGATCCGCCAGAGCCGTCCAGCCAGGATCCGCCAGAGCCGTCCAGCCAGGATCCGCCAGAGCCAGCCAGCCAGGATCCGCCATTTAGTCAGGTGCTGCCCCTTAGTCCAGTGCTGCCCCTTAGTCCAGTGCTGCCCCTTAGTCCGGTGCTGTCCCTTAGCCTGGTGCTGCCTCTTAGTCCGGTGCTGCCCATTAATCCAGGTGGGTTTAAGTGGAGGGTGGTCATTGGGAGGAGGTTAAGAAAGCGGGTAGTAACTATAGTGGGGTGGTGGTCAAGCCCGGAGCCGGAACCGCCTCCGGGGAGCAACACCCACCCAGCCCTCCCCTATTGTGGGGTTGTGAGGCGCGGTCGCAGTCCGCGCCTTTAGGGGGGGGTACTGTGACGTTCTGGCTCCGGGACTCTTAGTTGTGAGCCAGGGTTGTCATTTTCTTTTGGGTGTATTTCTATGTGGGATCTAGTTGGTTCATTTCTATGTTTGGGTTTTATGTTGATTAGTCATATGACTCCCAATCGGAGGTAACGAGTGTCAGCTGTCGGCTCGTTGTCTCTGATTGGGAGCCATATTTATTCTGTATGTGTTCTTGTGGGCATTGTGGGTTATTGTTCTGTGTTTCAGTCGTTGTACTGTGGACTTCACGAGTCGTCTTTTGTTTTGTATTTCGGTGCTTTTCAATTAAAGTCATGTTCGTTCAACGCGCTGCGCTTTGGTCTCCTTCACTCCTAGACGATCGTGACAGGGGTCAAATACTTATTTCCTTCATTAAAATGCAAATCAATTTATAACATTTTTGACATACGTTTTTCTGGATTTTGTTGTTGTTATTCTGTCTCTCACTGTTCAAATAAACCTACCATTGAAATTATAGACTGATCATTTCTTTGTCAGTGGGCAAACGTACAAAATCAGCAGGGGATGAAATACTTGTTTCCCTCACTGTAAGTGCATCTCCAGGCAGGAGTCATAACTAAGGAAGTCACTATAGAACTAACCAATTCACTGACTGTCACTTCTGATAAAGCACCATGCCAGGGAGATGCCCTCTGATGCCTCTGCTCTCTGACTAGCTGTCCCAACCCATGTAGTTTGTGTGCGTGTATGTGTGTGTGTGTGTGTGTGTGTGTGTGTGTGTGTGTGTGTGTGTGTGTATGCCTGTCGTAACTCATAGCGACCAGCATAGTCATGATGTTGTGTGAAGTGGTAGCCGGAGAAGCTGGTTGTCGGTGGCGATAAGGCCTCAGAGATGAGGAATCTGATTGGACTAGCAGGTCCTTTGAAACAGCTGTGACTGGCGGTTCGCCTCTGGGATGCTAATGAGGGACTAGAGAGGAAGTAAAGCCTTAAACCTGATTGTTCCTGGCAGAGAGAGAGAGGGAGAGGGGAGTAGAATGTAAGGAGGGAAAGGAGAGAGGAGAAGAGGAAGGAAAGAAGTAGAGGAATGAAGGAAAGAGAGAAAGGAGAAAGAGGAAAGGGATAGGGGAGGGAGAGAGAAAGGTATGGAGGAATAGAGGGAGAGAGGAGGAGTGCAGGAACAGGGATAGAAAAAGGTATTGCGTGTGCCCCTTTATTGAGCAGAGAGTAGCTAAAAGGACAGGTTTCTTTGCCACACAATCCTACTTGACAACTATTAATTGTTTGAGTTTATTTTCTTTTAGTTCTGCATGATTTAGTCAGATAAAAAGGCGCTCTCTCGTTCTCTATTTATCTCTCTATCTCCATCGCCCTCTCTCCTGCTCTTTTTTCTCTAAGGCACTTGCATTCAAAGATCAATCTTGGCTGGGATCTCTCTCTCTCTCTCAGTTGAGTGATTTTATAGTCCCTGAGGTGCTCCTCTCCTAGCTGGTTTGGTCTTGTCCCTGTGTGACAGAGTCATTGTGAGCCGTGTGTCACCCACCCTGACAGACACTTAACCTCTGGGCCAGCCAGCTAGCCTGCCAGCACCACAACCAGCAGCTCTGCTTACTGACCCTGGCTGGGGCGTAGCATGGCTAACACTGTGGACTGTATTAAGTACAGTTTGGGGGATATGCTAACTAGCACTTTACAAAGAGGAGCCAGGGGATCAGGCTCTTTATGAGGTGAACAACCTCCAGAGGTTACTACGACACACACACACATATATACACCACACACACACACACACACACACACACACACACACACACACACACACACACACACACACACACACACACACACACACACACACACACACACACACACTACAGTCAGACGGAGAGAGAGAAAGTCAGGCAAATAAGTCATGCTAGGTAAATCCTGCTTTTGTTCCAGAGAGACAAGGTTGTTTTGGATGTGGAGGAGGGGAGGAGGGGAGGGATAGAGGGAGGTGGAGGGGTGCCTGTTCCCTTTTAACAGCAGGTCCTTCAGTTAAATCGGGTCTCCGAGTCCTAGCCTCTCTCTAACCTCTCCTCCCCAGGGAGGTTTTATCTGTCCATTTCCTCTCCTCCAAGCCTGTGGGACGTGTTAATGGCACCATGTTCCCTGTCACTCCCACAGTTAAATGGAAACCGACCATGAAAGTATGACTTCTCTGCTCTGCTCAGGGCTGGCTGGCTCCACACACCATGCCCTTGCTCTCAGCACACACAGCCAAACACACACACACACAAACCCACCCGGCATCAAATACAGAGTCAGGCCTTAGCCCTGTCCTGGGAGCCTAACTCAATTTGCAAGTGTAATATCCCCATTAGACAGGAGAGTTGTTTATGTGGCAGATTCACATCAAGGACACTGATGCTGATGGTAGTTAAGTCCAGCTCTAGAGACCAAAGGAATGAAGTCTGGTAGTTAGACTGCTTAGTGACAACTGTTCAACCACATACCATATGAATGGAGGTGACTTATAGAGTGTTCATTGGAATAGGGATGGTCATGCTGAAACCATACGCTCCTTAAACTGCTGTACTCAAAATGGTACGTAGAACAACAGCTGCCGGTCCTGCCAACACATGCTGGTCAGAGCTGAACTCCCAACTGCTCCTCTGTGCCTCTTCAACCCTTTTTGCCGTTTGGCACAGGGCACTGTAAAAACGAATTAGATTGTCCCCCCCCACTCTCATCCTCCTCCCCCTTTCTTCTCCTCACTCATTCATTCCTCCCATGCTCACCAGTACATATGCTCCCACACCTGTCCTGTGTCGTTACCTGTTTACAAATGACCAGTGATTTCTGCTTGGTTCTCTATTCTCTGCTCTTTCTATTCTGTCTCTCTCCCGTGTCATAATTAGGCCTGAGTTGTTTGGTTTGGTTATTACACGCCTCTCTGTTTCATACACATCATCACAGACACTCGATCTCTCTCCCTCTGTCTCTCTTTCATTTTCTTCTCTCTCTTTCTCTCATAGTTTCATTCCTTCTCTTGTAAAAGCACTGTGTGTGTGTGTGTGTGTCCGTGTGTGTGTGTGTGCATGTGCGTGTGTGTGTCAGTCTGGGGGCTAATGGTCTTCTTTGAGAATGGCAGGCTGAAGATTTATACCACAAATTAGTAAAATGTGATCAAACAGTCTCCCAGTTAATCACACAGGACCCGTGGCTGTCCCTGTGTGTGTGCGTGTGTGTGTGTACTGTGTCTGTGTCTGTGTGTGTGTGTGGATGCATTGTCACTGTGATAAATGCCTAGGGTGACAGGGGGAGCAGGGAGAGTGTTTTAAACATGTACTCACTTAACACCCTCCTTGTGAACGCTCACCTCACCGTGAACGCTCCCAGTGAATGCACTTCGTAAACTCTTCCTGCCATGACAGATAAGGCAAAGGCCATGCTTCTGAAAAATCATAATAGGGAGAGATACAGTTCATGGTGAGATGGGAGTGGAGCCTCTCTCTCTCTCTCTCACTCTCTCTTTCTCTCTCTCTGACAGTCATATAAACAACCGTTATGCAGAGCTTTTAATATCAATAAGAGGCAGGCAAGCAGTTTCTAAACACACACACACCACACACGCACACACCAGCTGGAAATCAGCAGTCTCCATCTCGCTGCTATGACAGGGTGGGGTAATTATGTTGGAGTGTGTGTTTGAAAGTGGGCATGCTGTTTGCTGGGTGAAAAATGATATCCGGGTGATTTTTAAGTGCTATATCTGCTGCCTGCATGGGTAATGAAAAGTACTTTTAATCCATTTTGGAGGAGGGGAGGGGGGAGGGGGAGGGGGATGGTGAAAGGAGGAACAGAGGCGGAGTGGAGTGGAGGCAGTAGAAGGATGATGGGTGGGGTGTCTGTCGCTTCTCTTCTTTCAGTGTTTGTGTGTGCCAAGGGAAAGTCTAAACCTTGGCATGAGCCCTGAGCTCAGCAATTAGAATAATTAGGAGAGGCTTTTAGAATACTCTCTCTCTCTCTCTCTCTCTCTCTCTCTCTCTCTCTCTCTCTCTCTCTCTCTCTCTCTCTCTCTCTCTCTCTCTCTCTCTCTCTCTCTCTCTCTCTCTCTCTCTCTCTCTCTCTCTCTTACAGAAGTCTGCACACAATGCTAAAGGCTGAAGTAGTGGGGTCAGGTGTGGAGGAGGGAAATAATAAGTCATTTTCTACTTATTTCTGTTCCATCACATGACATTCAGCAGCTGTTTCAACAGACATTATTCTGTCTCTGATCTGTATGCATAACATGTTGTCAACGTTTTTGCTGAAGCAGGTTTTATATGTCACAGTTTATGATATAGCAATCTACATGCTAACCGTTTAGCAATGACACACCTGATTTGTGATATGTAACTCAGCCCTGATTGTTCACAGAGTCTCTTTTGACATATTTATACATCAGTTACTCTGGGTGCTAGCATTGTGGAGACATTTGTTCCTGCTCTTAAATGTGCCTTTATATTCAGGATAAACAAATGTGTATTGTGGATTGATCATAAAAGGCTACACGGGTGGCTTTTAGAAAATATCATGTTTTGATAGTGGTCTATTGTGACCTTGGCTGTGTGTGTTCCTATAATGATAAGTCATGACAGGCTAATAGATGAATGCTATGTTTATTAAGTATTTATTTAACCCTTATTTAACCAGGCAAGTCAATTAAGAACAAATACGTATTTAGAATGATGGCCATGTTAACATATCAAATATCACACACACACAAATGTACTGTTTGATGGTTCCCTGTGTGGGGAATGACAGGTTGTTGTATGGATCTTCGCCCTCTCCCCACATTGTGTGTTTAGGTTGTGTCCTGCTCTCTCACCCCTGACCTTGGCCTGTCAGCCAGCAGACAGGAAAGCCCAGACTGACCCCTTGATATTTACACACAGACACAGACACACAGAGAGAGAGAGAGAGAGAGAGACCCAACCAAATCATGAGAAAACAAAAAGATAATTACTTGACACATTGGAAAGAATTAACCAAAAAAACTGAGCAAACTAGAATGCTATTTGGCCCTAAACAGAGAGTACACAGTGGCAGAATACCTGACCACTGTGACTGACCCAAACTTAAGGAAAGCTTTGACTATGTACAGACTCAGTGAGCATAGCCTTGCTATTGAGAAAGGCCGCCGTAGGCAGACCTGGCTCCCAAGAGAAGACAGGCTATATGCACACTGCCCACAAATGAGGTGGAAACTGAGCTGCACTTCCTAACCTCCTGCCAAATGTATGACCATATTAGAGAGACATAGTTCCCTCAGATTACACAGACCCACAAAGAATTCGAAAGCAAACCCAATTTTAATAAACTCCCATATCTATTTGGTGAAATCTATTTGATGAAATACAGCAGCCTTTTGTACTTTAACTATTTCCACATAATATGACATTTGAAATGTCTTTATTCTTTTGTTTTATTTATTTATAATTTGTTGGTACTTTTCCCCCCTTTTTTCCCCCAATTTCATGATATCCAATTTGTAGTTACAGTCTTGTCCCATCGCTGCAACTCCCGTACGGACTTGGGAAGGCGAAGGTCGAGAGCCATACGTCCTCTGAAACACGACCCTGCCAAGCCGCACTGCTTCTTGACACACTGCTCGCTTAACCCGGAAACCAGCCGCACCAATGTGTCAGAGGAAACACCGTACAACTGGCGACCGAAGTCAGCGTGCATGCGCCTGGCCTGCCACAAGGAGGCGGACATCCCGGGACAAGGACATCCCAGCCGGCCAAACCCTCCCCTAACCCGGACGACGCTGGGCCAATTGTGCGCCGCCTCATGGGTCTCCCGGTCGTGGCTGGCTGTGACACAGCCTGGGATCGAACCCGGATCTGTAGTGACACCTCTAGCACTGAGAGAGGGAGAGAGAGAGATCGGAAGATAAACATGTCCTCTATCTGGTGTTTTTGTCTTTACTCACGTATACAGACTCCTGTCTCTCCTCATTGTAGATAAAGGGAGAACTTTTACATCCACCACACTGAACAAAGGAAACCTCCTGAAATCCCACAGCACACCTGAGGTTTCCACTAACTGTGTGTGTGTGCTGACAGCACAATACATCTCTCTGTACTCTCTCTCCTGCTGGGTGTGAGTGTCTAATGGAAGCAGGGGGTCTGCTGTGAGAGAGCTCTAACCTTTGACCTCTACCAGAGGGAGTGAAGCATGCTGGGCCGGGTGGAGTGTGTGTGTGAGGGAGAGAACCCCCCTCCTGCTGAGTCTGACTGAGTGTTTACCTACTCCTAGCCGCAGGGTGAAAGGTCAAGGTAACAGGGAGAGGACCAGCGTGTGTGTGTGTGTGAGAGAGAGAGAGTCAGAGAGAGTGAGTCAGAGAGAGAGAGAGAGTCAGAGAGAGTCAGAACAGGGGAATAATAGGCAGATCCTGAACCTGAGCAATAGAGGTCAAACTTCACCTGAGGGGCTTACTGAACCCTAATGGCCTTCTGAGAGCCACACACACAGCCCCACACACACTGGAACCCAGTCCCTCAGAGAGCTCCATAGAGCCGTAGGGACATGGTCCCACACCTCTAACTCTCAGGTCCTATTAAACACCCTCTATATGTTACAATGTTATTTAGCTAGCCCTGCTTTCCCCCCAAACCTACTTATATACCTGCTTATTTTTCAAAACCCTATTTGTGTCCCTCCTACCATATGCAGGTGTCATCTATCCAGGGGTGTGAGGTGTAAGATATGTTTTCATTCAGAGGGTGTGTGTGGAAGGCAGGTTATGGACCAGCGGTGAGTTGTGTAT
This sequence comes from Coregonus lavaretus, assembly GCF_964263955.1. Taxonomy (NCBI): domain Eukaryota; kingdom Metazoa; phylum Chordata; class Actinopteri; order Salmoniformes; family Salmonidae; genus Coregonus; species Coregonus lavaretus. The sequence continues at coordinate 52,246 of NW_028166751.1, forward strand.
TAGACTGAAATTGGAATCCCTGGTCTAAAGCGTCTAGTCTACAGTGTGTGATGCCTCTTCTATTATTCTATAGCTAACTGACTGTCTCCATTTATACCCTACCTTCCTAAGCTTAACCTTTAATTGACCTGTTTTCCTTTATCATCCTTGTTTAGCACCCAAACATCTCTCCCAGAGTATTGTAGGTGTAGTACAGTACTGTTAGCTATGTCCTCTATAGGCTAATGTCACCTACTGCGCATCTCCTTATTACCGTCTCTGTCCTGTCCCATCTCTGTAACACTCCTCCCCTCCTCTTCTCAGCCAATAGACAGTTAAACAGGGCAAACTACCTGCTCTCACCAGCCCTCTAATCTCACACCTTCAAACAGAATACAACAGCTTTTATAGCACAGTATTAATTACAATCACTAGTCTGACTGAGGATCAGAGGGGTGTGTGTGCGTGCGTACGTGTAGAGGGGAAGGTAGGGGGTTGGGGGTATTATAATGCCCACCTACTGTACAGTAGAAGGAGCAAGGTGTGGGTTGTTCCTCCCACTACCCTGGTCTCTGATCTCTGAGACTGGCATCATTAGCTCAGGACACCTGAAGGGCTGGTTTGGTCTTTCAGACTGGAGGATAGTTTCTGATGAGGCAGCAGGAAGACACTTCAGACTCTTCACAAGTCTCTCTTCTTGTTTCAATAAGGGACAGAGAGACAGAGACTAGCGAACCACAAGGTTAATCTTCACTAAGGACACTTTATTGCTACTGTATGTTATTGAATAGAAAAGCCGGAAATGGGCTCATTATGTTAAAACCGAGTCACATTGACTGTAAACAAACATTCACACATGATACAGGAACAACCAGAGCCCCTGGAAAATACCTTCATGTCTAGGGCTCACACACACACACACACACACACAGTGGAGTGAACTAATAAGGTGGTAATAATATGAATCTTGTATTTAGCGAAATGTTCCAGCTGCTGGGGGAGCAGATGAATGGACTGTCACTCTGTAATGCAATACTCTGCCTGGTGAGGGAGAGAGGGAGAGAGGGAGAGAGGGAGAGAGGGAGAGAGGGAGAGAGAGAGAGCACACAACACAACTATACAGTGCATTCGGAAAGTATTCAGACCCCTTTACTTTTTCCACATTTTGTTACGTTACAGCCTTCTTCTAAAATTGATTCAATTGTTTTTTCCCTCATCAATCTACACACAATACCCCATAATGGCAAAGCAAAAACCGGTTATTTACATAACTATTCAGACCCTTTACTGAGTACTTTGTTGAAGCACCTTTGGCAGCGATTATAGCCTTGAGTCTTCTTGGGTATGACGCTACAAGCTTGGCACATCTGTATTTGGGGAGTTTCTCCCATTCTTCTCTGCAGATCCTCTCAAGCTCTGTCAGGTTGGATGGGGAGCGTCGCTGCACAGCTATTTTCAGGTCTCCCCAGAGATGTTCGATCGGGTTCAAGTCCGGGCTCTGGCTGGGCCACTCATGGACATTCAGAGACTTGTCCCGAAGCCACTCCTGCGTTGTCTTGGCTGTGTGCTTAGGGACGTTGTCCTGTTGGTAGGTGAACCTTCACCCCAGTCTGAGGTTCTGAGCACTCTGGAGCAGGTTTTCATCAAGGATCTCTCTGTACTTTGCTCCGTTCATCTTTCCCTCGATCCTGAATAGTCTCCCAGTCCCTTCCGATTAAAATCATCCCCACAGCAAGATGCTGCCACCACCATGCTTCACCGTAGGGATGGTGCCAGCATGCTTGGCATTCAATAGTTCAATCTTGGTTTCATCAGACCAGAGAATCTTGTTTCTCATGGTCTGAGAGTCCTTTAGGTGCCTTTTGGCAAACTCCAAGCATGCTGTCATGTGCCTTTTACTGAGGGGTAGCTTCCGTCTGGCCACTCTACCGTAAAGGCCTGATTGGTGGAGTGCTGCAGAGATGGTTGTCCTTCTGGAAGATTCTCCCATCTCCACAGAGGAACTCTGGAGCTCTGTCAGAGTGACAATCAGGTTCTTGGTCACCTCCCTGACCAAGGCCCGTCTCCCCCGATTGCTCAGTTTGGCCGGGCGGCCAGCTCTAGGAAGAGTCTTGGTGGTTCCAAGCTTAAGAATGATGGAGGCCATTGTGTTCTTGGGGACCTTCAATGCTGCAGACATTTTTGGTACCCTTCCCCAGATCTGTGCCTCAACACAATCCTGTCTCGGAGCTCTACGGACAATTCCTTCAACCTCATGGCTTGGTTTTTGCTTTCCGAATGCACTGTACCTCCCACTACATCCCTCCTTTTTTCTCTCACTTTAACATGCTCTTCTTTTCTTCTCTCTCTGGTTCTCTGTTCTAATCGACTCATGTTGGGTTCTAGACTAATCGAGTCTGCAAAAGTGTTTTAAATTCTCTCATAAACTGTGCTTGCGCCCGTGTGCGTGTGTGTGTTAAGGAAGACAGTGTGGGCAGCCAATCGTATCAGGCCATCAGAACAGTCCTCTCATAAATGACCTGCAGCTAACAAAGCATGATGCTGCAATCATTACACAGGCAGGCAAAGTCACCCGGCACAACAAGGGTAAACACTTCTACTGGCGTAGTGGGGGAGAGGAAAGGAGTGGGGATACAAGGATAGTTCAGACCACACACACACACTTACAGAGAACTTGAAAACTGACAGCAAACGCATTCTCAATACATCAGCTTCATATTGGCTTCCTCAATATCCAGCTTATATCTTCCTCTCCATTGAAACTTCCACTGTCAACTCTTAAAATCTCTAAAAACTGGAAACCCGGAACCAGTTTAGTTTGCTAAGTTAACAGAGACAAAAAAAGAGAGAAAGACAGAGAGAGGGAGATAGAAGTAGAGGGTGAGAAAGAGATATGATGTGTCCTTGCGTCATAGGTGTCATAGTGACCCTGCACACCTGACGGTAACAAGGCTTAGCCACGGGCGATAGCGGTTCACCGCTGGAGCTAATTAACATAATCACGCACATACACACACACACACACACACACCAGTGGCGGTCGGTGCCGTTCAAGATTAGGGAGGACGTTTATTTATTTTAATGCGCATGGCCTTATTTCCATTACAGCATATTTGATGACTATCATTAATATTCCATTCACCCAGCTCAATGTAACGTCGATAGGTTTAGGCTACTACATGATAGGTTTAGGCTACTACATGATACTTTTAAGAAGGCACACCTGTTAATTTAAATGCATTCCAGGTGACTACCTCATGAAGCTGGTTGAGAGAATGCCAAGTGTGCAAAGCTGTCATCAAGGCAAAGGGTGGGCTATTTGAAGAATCTCAAATATAAAATATATTTTGATTTGTTTAACACTTTTTTTACATGACTCCATATGTGTTATTTCATAGTTTTGATATCTTCACTATTATACTACAATGTAAAAATAAAGAAAAACCCTTGAATGAGTAGGTGTTCTAAAACTTTTGACCGGTAGTGTATATATATTTTTTATTCTTCAAGGGGTCTTAAAATTCAAAATAGTTCACTGAGTCTGACGGTCCTCCCCTTCCTCCTCTGAGGAACCTCCACTGACACACACACACACACACACACACATCTAAAGGTTAGTATTAACACCAGGACAAATGAGACTACACACAGCCATCTGGCCAAGAGGGACACTATCTCACCACCTCACCTCTATTGTCCCCTCTCTTCCTTTTCCCCCTCTACCATTTACTGTTCTGCTCTCCACCTTTCAGCCCTCAACTCTGTATCTCTCCTTCTCTTCTTCCCTCCTCCTCTCCCATTCTTCTCTGTCCATCTCATGTAAGTCACAGGAAAATGGTGTGTCTACGTGCCTGTGTGAAAGTATGTGTGTGTGTGTGTGTGTGTGTGTGTGTGTGTGTGTGTGTGTTTTTGAAAGAGAGAGAGAGCCCCCTGGACTGACACTGAAGGTGGTCCGTGACCTGTGAGGCGAACTTTATTAAAATGAGTGTTGAGGAGAGGCCTTCCTGACAGCATCATAATTACATGGAGGAGCTGAACAGCACTAATGTATTCACACCGCATTCAACCGGTCAGCAGCACAGAGATGGGGTCATCATTGACACACACATAGACAGGAGCTCGGGAACACACACACACATGCACTCACGCAAACACTGTCACTAACATACACTGAGTGTACAAAACATTATGAACACCTGCTCTTTCCATGACATAGACTGACCAGGTGAATTGAGGTGAAAGCTATGATCCCTTATGGATGTCACTTGTTAAATCCACTTCAATCAGTGATTATGAAGGGGAGGAGACAGTTTAAAGAAGGATTTTAAGCCTTGAGACAATTGAGACATGGATTGTGTATGTGTGCAATTCAGAGGGTGAAGACAATAGATTTAAGTGTCTTTGAACTGGGTATGGTAATAGGTGCCAGGTGCACCGGTTTGTGTCAAGAACTGCAACGCTGCTGGGTTTTTCACGCTCAACCGTTTCCCGTCTGTATCAAGAATGATTCACCACCCAAAGGACATCCAGCCAACTTGACACAACTGTGGGAAGTATTGGAGTCAACACGGGCCAGCATCCCTGTGGAACGCTTTCGACACCTTGTAGAGTCCCTGCCCCATTGAATTGAGGCTCTTCTGAGGGCAAAAGGGGGTGCAACTGTTCTTAATGTTTTGTGCACTCAGTGTATATTCATGCACGTGTGTGTCTGCAGTGTGTGCGTGTGATGAAGTTGATGTTGTTGAGGCTGTGGGCTGTTTTAGGGGACTGTAGTCCTGAGGGGAGTGGTGTTGGGCCAAGTAACAGTAACTCTTTGGTCTCTGTGTTCTACGGTGACTGCTACTCTAAATGCAAAGCTTTCTGCTTACTGCCTGCCATTACTTAATCCCAACACCACGGCCCTACGCTCGCCACTCTGTACCACACACACACACACACACACACACACACACAGTACCAACCCAGCAACGTCATTACACACACATGTAAATGACGACTCAGTTGTGTGTTGATGGGCGCACATGCATGTATTTGTGTGTAATGATGATGGTGCTAGTTGCAAATTAATATCATTACTAGCAGAGTTTAATGGGCCAGAGCTGCCTCCTTATTAAAACCAGAACACCCCTCTTACAACCTCCAGCTAGGGAGGAAGGGAGGGGGTTGCACACAGATATCCCATTTAGTCTTGATAAAAAACGCATAATATCTAATATAATAAATATTATTGTCATCCAAATAGCCTGGTGTTAATCTCTTTATCTCTTGATTTAAAATACTATCAACTCGCATTCCATAATACAACTGCCATATTGTCCATTGCTTGACGGTCTGAATGCATACATAGTTGAACAATAACTCCCCATCCCATCCATATTGTTGATCATTGTGGTTGTATTCTGAGTGATTATGTTCCATTTACAAATGGAGCAATAGGCTGTACTATCTGTTGTTACCATAACAATGAGACAGATAATGATCTTATTGTGATGGGTGTATTAGGATGCTTTTGCCTTCCCTACACTGGATCTCTGGTCCAAATACAATTATATCCTACTTCTATAGAGAGAGATGAGAAAGTGAGGGAATGGATTGAGAAAGAGAGAGGGAGAGAGATTAAATTGAATTGAATTGAATTGAAATTGAAATTGAAATTGAATTGAGATTAAATTGGAAAGTGGTAAAGAGAGGGTGTGAGAAGAAGAAAGAGAGAGGTTAAATTAGAAAATCTAATCAAAGTTTATTGGTTGCGTACACAGTTTAGCAGGTGTTATAGCGGGTGCAGCGAAATGTTTATGTTACTAGCTCCTAACAATGCAGTAAAATGTCAAACAATTAAATTATAAAGAAAAATACAAAAAAGACAAGAAATCAAGAATGGCGAATCCAATTAACAACCCAAATAGCACTGTAGCAAAATGCAATCTACAGTGCCTTCAGAAAGTATTCATACCCCTTGATTTATTCCACATTTTGTTGTATTACAGCCTGAATTAAAAAGGGATTAAATATATTTTTTTCTCTCACCTATGTACACACAATACCCCATAATGACAAAGTGAAAACATGTTTTTAGACATTTTTGCAAATGTATTGAAAATGATATGAAGAAATATCTAATTTACATAAGTATTCACACCCCTGAGTCAATACTTTGTAGAAGCACCTTTGACAGCGATTACAGCTGTGAGCCTTTTTGGGTAAATCTCTAAGAGCTTTGCACACCTGGATTGTACAATATTAGACCATTATTCTTAAAAGAATTATTCAAGCTCTGTCAAGTTGATTGTTGATCATTGCTTGACAGTCATTTTCAAGTCTTGCCATAAATTTCAAAGCCGATCTAAGTCAAAACTGTAACCAGGCCACTCAGGATCATTCAATGTCATCTTGGTAAGCAACTCCAGTGTAGATTTGGCCTTGTGTTTTAGGTTATTGTCCTGCTGAAAGGAGAATTTGTCTCCCAGTGTCTGTTGGAAAGCAGACTGTACCAGGTTTCCCTGTAGGATGTTGTCTGTGCTTATAGCTGTATTCCGTTTCTTTTTATCCCAAAAAAATCTCTAGTCCTTGCCAATGACAAGCATACCCATAACATGATGCAGCCACCACCATGCTTGAAAATATGAAGAGTGGTACTCAGTGTTGTGTTGTGTTGGATTTGCCTCAAACATAACGCTTTGTATTCAGGACAAAAAGTTCCTTTCTTTGCCAAATGTATTGCAGTATTACTTAAGTGCCTTGTTGCAAACAAGATGCATGTTTTTGAATATTTGTATTCTGTACAAGCTTCCTTCTTTTCACTCTGTCATTTAGGTTAGTATTGTGGAGTAACTACAATGTTGATCCATCCACGGTTTTCTCATATCACAACCGTTAAACTCTGTAACTGTTTTAATATCACAGTGATCATGGTGAAATCCCTGAGCAGTTTCCTTCCTCTCCGCCAACTGAGTTTGGAAGGACGCCTGTATCTATTGATACACCATCCAAAGCCTAATTAATAACTTCACCATGCTCAAAGGGATCAGCGTCGTTTTTTCATTTTAATTTTTAAATTAATCTCCCAATTGGTGCGCTTCTTTGCGAGACATTTAAAAACCTCCCTGGTCTTTGTGGTTGAATCTGTGCTTGAAATTCACTACTCGATTGAGGGACCTTACAGATATGGGGTATGTGGGGTACAGAGATGGGGTAGTCATAAAATAATCGTGTTAACCACTATTATTGAACACGGAATGAGTCCATGCAACTTATTATGCGATGTCTTAAGCACATTTTTACTTATTTAGGCTTACCATAACAAAGGGGTTGAACACTTATTGAATCAAGACATTTCGGCTTTAAATGTTTTATTGATTTCTAAAATGTTCTACAAACAAAATTCCACTTTGACATTATGGGTATTGTGTGTAGATCAGTGACACAAAATCTAAATTAAATCCATTTTAAATTCAGGCTGTAACACAACAAAATGTGGAAAAAGTCAAGGGGTGTGTATATTTTCTGAAGGCACTGTAGGAACAGTCCATTGCTCAGGTGACTGAGGTCCTTAAAGATCTTCTTTGTCTTCCTTTGACACTGTGTGCTGTAGATGTCCTGGAGGGCAGGCAGCGTGCCCCCGGTGATGCGTTGGGCTGCCCGCACCACCCTCTAGAGAGTCATGCGGTTGAGGGCGGGGCAGTTGCCGTACCAGGCGGTGATGCAGCCCGACAGAATGCTCTCAATGGTGCATCTGTAAAAGTTTGAGAGGGTCTTAGAAGGGACGTAGGAGTGGGAAAGAGAGGGAGTGACAGGGAGAAAGAGAGAGAGGTTAGAAGAGAAAGTGAGGAAGAGTGGGAGTGAGAGGGAGTGAGATCACGCCCAATAAAGCATCCAGTCCTCTTCATGTTTAATTCAGCTGTTTTATAGTCCTACATGCCCCCATAGTGTCATCCTATAGAGAAACTCATATTCTCCCATTCAGACCAGGCCTTTTAATCTCCTCCCTGTGCCAGAGCCCCTCTCTCCTTACTGCCGCTCTTTAATGAAGAGCTGTTCAATAAGGCCTTTTATTGTATTGACATATGTTGCTTTTATTAGGAGACAATAACTAGCTGAAGCCGATCACCTCACAAGTCCTCTCCCAAGATAAAATTGAGTTTCACAGTCACTGCCCAAGTCCTTCTCACTCTCATCGTTTCCCACTTGTATGCTTCTTCTCCTAAAACCCTCCTTTCTCCTCTCCTCTCCTCCTTCCTTTCTCTTTCTCATTTTGTCCCCCCTTGTCTCATCCCCTTCTTCCCTACTATTTTCTCTCCTCGCTCATCCTTACCTCCCTTTGTTTACCAGATAAGCATGTGTTCCCACACCCTCCCACACACACGCTGCAGGAGTTGGAGGTGAGGAAGAGATGGCGGAGTGTGGCAAACAGAGAGGGTAGATGTAAGAGCAAGCTGTAGCGGGGGCTGGAGGTGTATGGGCTCTCCATTCTCTATCCTAATGTTCTTCAGATGGAGAGATGTGGAGCCAGGGTTAGGTGTATGGTCTCTCCATCCTGTTCCTAATGCCCCTCAGGGGAATAGGCTGCCCAGGGCCCTGTATTACCCAGCAGGCCTAGGGGCTAATGACGGTTCTTTAATAGAGTGTAAAACATACTGAGGAGCAGAGGCCAGCGCCTTAGAGGGCTCTCCCATTAGAATGGCAAGAACAGCATTATGCTGGACAAGCCATTTGTTTCCAGTGGTGGGGATGGCTGCGCTTATGCGTTAGTGTGCTGAGGTTATGGGGGTGACTGTGGAGTCTTGAGTGGGACCGTTGGGGTGTTTTTAGAGGTGTGTTTGTGGTGTTAATCCCTCCCCTCACGGTTGGTTGGTCAGGCTGAATGGAGGGTCAGGCTGTTTATCTGACTGGACCGCATTATCCAGGATTCCCCTCACAGCTGGGCCAGGCACGCTCAGATGGGCTGTCGGCTCGCAGAGGCTAGCGCCGCTGAGGGCTAGGGTAAACACACACACACCAGTTGCGGTCGGTGTCGTTTAAGTTGAGGGAGGACGATAATTTGTTTTAGGAGCATGGCCTTATTTCTATTACAGCATATTGGATGACTGTCATTCATATTCCATTCACCCAGCTCAATGTAACATCGATAGGTTTAGGATACTACATGATACTCACATTTTCTCAGTACCCATCATGATGTTGCTACAACCTAGCCTATGAATGAAAGTTTACAACGTAGGTGCACAGGTCGAGAGAAAAATGTGAGTAATGAAGGTGACAGACAGTTACACATTCAAGACCGCCTTGCACACTCTTGACTGCATCTAGCTGATCTCATGTGTAATCATTAGTCCAACAGTTGCAAACGAGAGTTTCTATTGGACATTCAGGTATGTTTATCCCCGTTCATTCCGTTTGCTTCCATTTAAGATTTTCATTCCGTTTGCTTCCGTTTAAGATTTTCTTTTCAACATAATCGGCAGAATGAATACACCCCTGATCACACGCAAACACCGTTCACTTTCATAGCAGCCACATACAAACAGCATGATCACTTTGCTCGTATAATTCCTTCTTGCATCAACGCGCTCTCTTTCTCTCACCTTTTGCCTTTGCTTGTGGACTTCAGTGCACAACAATTCAGCTGTCTTTGACCAGGCGAAATAACCTTTCCAAGCCAAACCTTCATATCATAACCGCTACACACAGCCTACATCTTTATCACCATATTAGCTAACGTCATTGTCAACATAACTACTAGAACTAATGCGTTAGTAAATCCGCTACAGTCATGCAGTACAGTCAGCAAGCAGTTTAGCAGTTACACCAGCTGGCAATAAATTAATAAAACCAAAAGCTTACCTTGACTTGGAAGAGTTCCAGTGTTGGATAGCCATAGCCAGCTAGCTAACATAGCATCCCACTCTGTTTGTGCAGGGTGTTTGAGTAGGCTAGCTAAGTGAAATTGAAAGTGAAAAAAATACAAAGAAATATAGCTATCTCTCTCTCTCATGCTTCTACTCACCACATTTTATGCACTGCAGTGCTAGCTTATGCTTTCAGTACTAGATTCATTCTCTGATCCTTTGATTGGGTGGGCAACATGTCAGTTCATGCTGCAAGAGCTCTGATAGGTTGGAGGACGTCCTCCGGAAGTTTCATATTTACTGTGTAAGTCTATGGAAGGGGGTGAGAACCATGAGCCTCCTAGGTTTTGTATTGAAGTTAATGTACCCAGAGGAGGACGGAAACTAGCTGTCCTCCTGCTACACCATGGTGCTACCCTACAGTGCTGTTGATGTTAGTGTAGACCTTCATTGCAAAACCGTGTTTTAATCAATTATTTGGTGATGTGAATGTATTTAGTATAGTTTTATCTAAAAATTATACATTTTTTAATGTTTCACTATTTTTATTTTTAGGATTTTTAGGATTGTCCTCACTTTTGTTCAATTTAAGGGCTTTATTGGCATGGGAAACATATGTTTACATTGCCAAAGCAAGTGAAATAGATAAAAAACAAAAGTGAAATACACAATTTTAAATAAATACAGTAAACATTACACTCACAAAAGTTCCAAAAGAATAAAAACATTTCAAATGTCATATTATATGTAAATAGTTAAAGTACAAAAGGCAAAATGAATCAACTTAAATATGGGTTGTATTTACAATGGTGTTTGTTCTTCACTGGTTGCCCTTTTCTTGTGGCAACAGGTCACAAATCTTGCTGCTGTGATGGCACACCCAATAGATATGGGAGTTTATCAAAATTGTGGGTCTGTGTAATCTGAGGGAAATATGTATCTCTAATATTATCATACATTTGGCAGGAGGTTATGTGGAAATAGTTAAAGTACAAAAGGCTGCTGTATTTCACCAAATAGATTTCACCAAATAGATATGGGAGTTTATCAAAATTGGGTTTGTTTTCAAATTCTTTGTGGGTCTGTGTAATCTGAGGGAAATATGTCTCTCTAATATGGTCATACATTTGGCAGGAGGTTAGGAAGTGCAGCTCAGTTTCCACCTCATTTTGTGGGCAGTGTGCACATAGCCTGTCTTCTCTTGAGAGCCAGGTCTGTCTACGACGGCCTCTCTCAATAGCAAGGCTATGCTCACTGAGTCTGTACATAGTCAAAGCTTTCCTTAAGTTTGGGTCAGTCACAGTGGTCAGGTATTCTGCCACGGTGTACTCTATGTTTAGGGCCAAATAGCATTCTAGTTTGCTCAGTTTGTTTTGTTGATTCTTTCCAATGTGTCAAGTAATTATATTTTTGTTTTCTCATGATTTGGTTAGGTCTTATTGCGTTGCTGTCCTGGGGCTCTGTGAGGTCTGTTTGTGTTTGTGAACAGAGCCCCAGGACCAGCTTGCTTAGGAGACTCTTCTCCAGGTTCATCTCTCTGTAGGTGATGGCATTGTTATGGAAGGTTTGGGAATCGCTTCCTTTTAGGTGGTTGTAGAATTTAATGGCTTTGATAAATAGCGGGTATTGGCCTAATTCTGCTCTGCATGCATTATTTGGTGTTTTACGTTGTACATAGAAGATATTTTTGCAGAATTCTGCATGCAGAGTCTCAATTTGGTGTTTGTCCCATTTTGTTAATTCTTGGTTGGTGAGCAGACCCCAGACCTCATAACCATAAAGGGCAATGGGTTCTATAACTGATTGAAGTATTTTTAGCCAGATCCTAATTGGTATGTTGAATTTAATGTTCCTTTTGATGGCATAGAAGGCCCTTCTTGCCTTGTCTCTCAGATCGTTCACAGCTTTGTGGAAGTTACCTGTGGCGCTGATGTTTAGGCCGAGGTATGTATAGTTTTTTGTGTGCTCTAGGGCAAAGGTGTCTAAATGGAATTTGTATTTGTGGTCCTGGCAACTGGACCTTTTTTGGAACACCATTATTTTTGTCTTGCTGAGATTTACTGTCAGGGCCCAGGTCTGACAGAATCTGTGCAGAAGATCTAGGTGCTGCTGTAGGCCCTCCTTGGTTGGGGACAGAAGCACCAGATCATCAGCAAACAGTAAACATTTGACTTCAGATTCTAGTAGGGTGAGGCCGGATGCTGCAGACTGTTCTAGTGCCCTCGCCAATTCGTTGATATTTATGTTGAAGAGGGTGGGGCTTAAGCTGCATCCTTGTCTCACCCCACGGCCTTGTGTAAACAAATGTGCGTGTTTTTTGACAATTTTAACCGTACACTTGTTGTTTGTGTACATATATTTTATAATGTTGTATGTTTTTCCCCCAACACCACTTTCCATAAATGTGTATAGCAGACCCTCATGCCAATTGAGTCAAAAGCTTTTTTGAAATCAACAAAGCATGAGAAAACTTAGCCTTTGTTTTGGTTTGTTTCTTTGTCAATTAGGGTGTGCAGGGTGAATATGTGGTCTGTCGTATGGTAATTTGGTAAAACGACAATTTGACATTTGCTCAGTACATTGTTTTCACTGAGGAAATGTACAACTCTGCTGTTAATGATAATGCATAGGATTTTCCCAAGGTTGCTGTTGACGCATATCCCACGGTAGTTATTGGGGTCAAATTTGTCTCCACCTTTGTGGATTGGGGTGATCAGTCCTTGGTTCCCAATATTGGGGAAGATGCCAGAGCTGAGGATGATGTTAAACAGTTTAAGTATAGCCAATTGGAATTTGTGGTCTGTATATTTTATAATTTCATTTAGGATACCATCAACACCACAGGCCTTTTTGGGTTGTAGGGTTTGTATTTTGTCATGTAGTTCATTCAATGTAATTGGAGAATCCAGTGGGTTCTGGTAGTCTTTAATATTTGATTCTAAGATTTGTATTCGATCATGTATATGGTTTTATTGTTAGTTCTTTGTTCTTTGTTATAGGGCCAAAAAGATTGGAGAAGTGGTTTATCCATACATCTCCGTTTTGGATAGATAACTCTTCGTGTTGTTGTTTGTTTAGTGTTTTCCAATTTTCCCAGAAGTGGTTAGAGTCTATGGATTCTTCAATTACATTGAGCTGATTTCTGACGTGCTGTTCCTTCTTTTTCCCTAGTGTATTTCTGTATTGTTTTAGTGATTCACCATAGTGAAGGATCAGGTTTTCTGGGTCTCTATGTTTTTGGTTGGATAGGTTTATCAATTTCTTTCTTAGGGTTTTGCATTCTTCATCAAACCATTTGTCATTTCTTAGGGTTTATGCTTGAAATGTTTTGATTTGATAGGGAAGCTGAGAGGTCAGATATACTGTTTAGGTTTTCTACTGCCAAGTTTACACCTTCACTATTACAGTGGAACGTTTTGTCCAGGATGTTGTCTAAAAGGGATTGAATTTGTTGTTGCCTAATTGTTTTTTGGTAGGTTTCAAAACTACTTTCCTTTCAGCTATATAATTTCTTAATATTATTCAGTTCCTTTGGCTTTGATGCCTTATGATTGAGTATTGCTCTGTTCAAGTAGACTGTGATTTTGCTGTGATCTGATATGGGTGTCTGTGGGCTGACTGTGAACACTCTGGGTTGAGGTCAGTGATAAAGTAGTCTACTGTACTACTACGGTGTACCTACTATAGTGTACCGACTCCTGAGTGGCGCAGTGGTCTAAGGCACTGCATCGCAGTGCTAACTGTGCCACTAGAGATCCTGGTTTGAATCCAGGCTCTGTCGCAGCCGGCCGCGACCGGGAGACTCATGGGCGGCGCACAATTGGCCCAGCGTCGTCCAGGGTAGGGGAGGGAATGGCCGGCAGGGATGTAGCTCAGTTGATAGAGCATGGCGTTTGCAACGCCAGGGTTGTGGGTTTGATTCCCACGGGGGGCCAGTATAAAAAAATATGTATTCACTAACTGTAAGTTGCTCTGGATAAGAGTGTCTGCTAAATGACTAAAATGTAAAACGAGTCCCCTCGAAGCCTGCCATTGACTGTGTACATACCCAGCGTGCGACAGAGCTGCAGGAGTTGTGACCCGTTTTTGTTGGTTATGTTGTCGTAATTGTGCCTAGGGGGGCATATGGGAGAGGGAATGCTGTCATCTCCAGGTAGGTGTTTGTCACCCTGTGTGCTGAGGGTGTCAGGTTCTTGTCCAGTTCTGGCATCTAGGTCACCACAGACTAGTACATGTCCCTGGGCCTGGAAATGATTGATGGAGAAGATGTATGGAGATTCTAGTGAGGGGATATAGGTAGCACACAGGAGGACATCATTTTTCTCTGTTGAGATCATTTCATTTGGAATTTCCTGTTTTGATTAATTTAATAGAGTGAGTTAGGTCTGCTCTATACCAAATTAGCATACCCCCTGAGTCCCTTCCCTGTTTCACACCTGGTAGTTTGGTGGATGGGACTACCAGCTCTCTGTAACCTAGAAGGCAACCAGTGGGTCCATCTCCACTATACAATGTTTCTTGTAGGATGACAATGTCTGTATTTCTGATTTCTTTGGTGAAGTCCTGGTTCCTGCTCTTTAGGCCAAAGGCAGATCACCTCAGGCCTTGGATATTCCAGGATGAGATAGTGAAGGATTTGTGTTCCATAAAGTGTCCAATGTTGTTAGTCGTGTGGTTTGGCCTCAGACCAGTAAGTGTGAGCAGAGCCTGCTGACCATCTGGTACATGCCATTGGCTTTGGCTAGTGTAATAGTGGGGGTTGGGCCTGTTTGCCTGCTCACGGCCTGGGCATATGTGTGACTTTCATGTTGAGGCCCTCTTTGCGGGAGTGGGGGGCATGGGGTGGGCAGGAGGGGCATAAGTCTGATCTGAGGAGGCCTATATGGGGTGTGGGCATGGTTGGTTTGGGGGGGTATTGATTGGTTGGGGGTGGGGGTGTGGATGTGGCTGGTGGTGCTGTGGTCTGGATGTAGAGTGGTGGGCCAGGTAAACATTTGGTTTTGAGGCACAGTCACGGGAAATACTTGTGTTTACCCGCTGTATGGTAGCAGGGTGGAAGTCTTTTCATGGTAGCAGGGTGGAGATAACCACTTGTGCGTTGGGGAAAGTAGAAGAAGCTTTTTCAAATCGCTCCCTTGAGTGCTGTGGCCACCCTTTCCTGCTGTGCTCTCAGGTCGTTTGTGCCTGTGTGTATTATTATGTGGCTGGCTGACCCTAGTTGGTCCTCAGACAGAAGGTCTAGGGTGCTCTGGGTGTTTGGACACCAGAGTTTAGACACTGTGTTTTCTTGTATATATTTCCCTTTTGAGTCCATAAAGTACAATCTGTGGCTTGTGTATGTCCTCAGTGGGTGTGGGGGGGTTGTCAGGAGGGCTATCAGGGTGGCTGACGGGGGGTGCTCCGAGGGGGTGATATCCCCTGGGCTTGGGGTTCTTCATTTGTCTGTTCTGCTGTGGTGTCGAGACTTTGGTCAGGATCTGAGGTGGGCTGTTCTGCTGGCTTCTCTGCGGGGGTGGCCAGCTCTTTAATGGGTTGTTCTCTGTCACACGCCATCCCCCTCACCCTCTCTTCCAGCACTCTTATCCTCTCCTCTAATGCTCTGTTCTTCTCCTGCTCCTGCTCTTTCTCCTGTTGATGTTGTCTCACCACAGTCCAGAGTGCAGACATGTCTCTCTCCACCTCCAGCTCTCCGGGTCTCGTTGAGGGGGTGTTGTTGTGCTGGACAATTTTTTGTGCTGACTCTGTCTCTCGCTCTCTCTATTACACAAAAATGGGCCAGAGACGACAAGCAAGCAGACGTGTTTTTGTTACAATGATAATTTATTAAATGTAAAATATCTTTAGCACAGATTAACAATCAGACACTTCCATCTATTGTGAACGCCATGGGGTTGAAAATAAACATTCCTCAAGGATCAACAAAAGCACACAGTCCTGTTGGAGTCCTATCTTCTCCTTCATGGCATAGACCTTTATGTGAGACTGTTATCACAGACAGGCTGGGTCCTAGGGCTGAGGCAAATCTCAAATACTGGTCCTACTAGTTTCAGTGACCCTTTTATCATGTAAGCTTGTTCTATAGCCTACACAGTTCCAATTCGTGATCTGTAAAAAAGAACAAGACTACACCACAATCCATTTCCCCCTGTCTGCTCTCTTCACAAGAGGAAAGGAGTATGCTCCCCTGCGATAGTTGTGGACACAGCTACTTAACCAGGCTTTAGTTGTTAACACTCTGTACAGATTGCCTCTCTGCTTTGCCTCAACCCTTCCCACATCAAGACAACTGAACAGAACCTTGACCAGAACGGTTCGACCACAGTAAGAATGACAGAATGACAGTTAAAGGAACAGAAGAGAAGCACCTACTGGAGTAAGAAAACTGTAAGACTTGACACGTTGTCCAGGATATCATCGTCTGGTTCTTTTTCATTATTCTCTTTTCGTTTTTTGAAATATTTTTTTTCTAGTTGATTTTCAGCACATGCCATATGAGAAGTTTGGGATTATAAAAGTACCTGAAAGAAGTGCTAGAGTGTCAGCATGCATAGCTGTTTGGTATTTACATGTTATTATGTACAGGACAGGACGGGGTGGGACAAAAACAGACTGCTCTACAGTACTGGGTGTATTTACAGGTCAGGGGTCAGGGGTCAGAGGTCAATTACATAACTACAGATGTCTGGGTAAAGGGTCACACGCATATTATCAGGGAACGCTTGTATGACAGAATGATAGAACACAACCTTGATGAGGCAGAAAGAAAACATTATTTCCAACCAGTTTTTTTTTCTCTGGTACAATACCCCTATGCTAACAAATAGCACAATGCTTCTTATTTTATTGTTGTACTATACAAGCACATAGTGATTGGACATGGTTAGAGATCACCACAGTAACATGTTATACTATGAAGACAACACCAAACAACTCTGAGATGCAGTATACTGATTCAACACCAATATCTCCATTCTCTCCCACCTTGCTTTTCAATACATTGAATTGTGTCTGTTTAACAGTTAAATATTGCAGAATACTTTCCAAAGAACATGTTCATTATTTTGAAAATTGGAAGACATAAATGTGATCCAGGACCAGTTTCCAGAGCAGTGAGGGTTCTGGCCAGACAGGGTCAGGTTACTGGTGGCTGTTCTTTTCAGCTCTTAAAGCATAGAGATTCTCCCTATGCAGAGGTTCTGTGTGTGGAAATGTATTGGAGACGCTCTGGTTGGCTAGGACCCTGCTACTTTGGCTTGTCACATTTCTAGTATATTGCTGAAGTGATGGCGGTAGTGATTTTAGTTTGCTCCCTTTTCCCCCCTTTTTAGTTCAGGTTATTTTTTGTAATGTCTAGGGGACAGTTGGCGTATACTCCGTTAACCCTCTCCTCTCCACTCACCAGTGTGCAGTGGTCAGTTCTGTCTAATAGGAACATAACAACCCCAAGAAAACTCAGCCATTTCTCTGTAAAACGATGTATATCAGATTCAGAATTGACATTGACAAGATGCTAGTAGAAAAACAGAAAGAGACATTGGTTGGTCGACACCTAAAATGTAAAGGTATTATCTATAATTTACATGATTATACAACACATCTGTTGGGTTACTGTACATATCAGGAGTGATGGAGTGTGTGTGTCTGTGAGAGTGTTTGAGTGTATAAATCAGAGAGCGAGTGTGTGTTAGTATGTGTGTGTGTGAGGTTTGTGTGTGCGCATGTCTTTGACCCAGCCCATTCCCCTGCTCTCTCTCTCTCTCTCCCTCTCTCTCTCTTTTGCAACAGCTAATGGGGATCCTAATAAAATACCAAAAAATACACTCTCTCCCTTTCTCTGTCTGTGTGTGATAGATAGATAGATAGATAGATAGATAGATAGATAGATAGATAGATAGATAGATAGATAGATAGATAGATAGATAGATAGATAGATAGATAGATAGATAGATAGATAGATAGATAGATAGATAGATAGATAGATAGATAGATAGATAGATAGATAGATAGATAGATAGATAGATAAATACTGGTGGTGGATGGTTCAGCATGTTAATGTCTAATCTCATCAGGCTTATCTATTACAGGAGTCACCAGGTCAAGTAGTGAGAGGGCAGCGCTAAACACCAAGAAGAGAATCCCTGTGTACAGACACTCACTCTCTCTTTCTCAATCCTCCTTCCCTCCCTTTCTCTCTGCTGTGTGTGCAGTTTCCCTAAGAGCACACAGAGTCCACAGCTGTGCAGTGGAGCTAATCAGTGTAGTATTTTCAGATCAGGTGTAAATCATTCCAATGTATTGCTTGACCACCCTTTACCTAAAACAGTGTGAAAAAGATGACCCTGGAAGTAGAGTGAGATGAGCAGGCAAATATATTCCATCTTCCAATGAGTTTGTGTGTATGTTCTAAAGCAAATACCTTATCTGAGAGTTAGCTAAATGATATGCCACCCTGCTTTGGAAGTGTGAATGTTCTGGGTCTGGGTCTGCATCTGCGTGTGTCTGTTAGACACTGAGTGACATTTGTAAGCTTTTGATGTGCCAGTCCTGTGAGGTGTATAGAGTTATCAGTGTGCTGGCAGGGAGGGAGACAGAGAGATGCAGTTGTTTCATCTGCTGTTTCTAACTGCCTCGATCTGCCACTGCTACTACCAACACTGAGTAGGAAGTTTGTTTAGTGTGTCTGTATTTCTCAATGAGAGTGTGTATGTGTGCATGCACTTTATTCTGTGAATATGTTTGTGCATCTGTGTGAGAGTGTGTCTTTCTAGATCTTAATGAGTGTGTGTGTGTGCTGGAGCAGTTTGAGCATATTTCCGTATGTGTGTGTATTCCTGTGTTAAGGTCTGCCAGCTTGGGCTGCTGATGCTAAAATGAGTCTCAATGAGGCTGGGCCTTTGAAGTGGGTGTGTATTAGTGTGTGTGTTTCCATGCATGCGTGTGTGAGTGAGTGTACAGACTTCTGCTGCTGTGCCAGTGCACTGTACTAAACTGTTCTCTGCTCTGCAGTCTCTCATCAGTGCTCTCCACCAGTCTCATTTGTAGATAAATAGCAGTGAGCCAGGGAGAACTATTTAATGTGTCTCTATAGAAGTCAGCTCCAGAACAGTCTCTTCTCACAACGTCACAGCAGCTTTTAGCCAGCAGCAGGGCTACATGAAAGATCCCTCTGAGCGCCTGACTTCTGGCTGTAATTCTCTCTGACGTCTGTTTCTTCCTCTGCCTGTTTCAAATGCTGTTGAATCTCTCTTCCTGTCGCTCTCACTCTCTCTTGCTCTCCTCCTTCTCTTTCCCTCTCTCCGCTCCTAATTACCGACTGTGACGGTAATTAGGGAGGCATGTCTCAGTACAGTATGACTACAGACTATGGAATACTGGATTTTAGATTTTAACTGAGAAATACAGTAGTAATTTCCCACTTAATTCTAGAGTATAGGGTAGGGAGGGTTGTCTGCTCTTTTTGAGAGAGAGAAGAGAGATGGGTAGGGGGCAGTGGGGTTTGCGAGCGTGTGCATGCATGTATATGGTGTGTGTGTGTGTGTGTGTGTGTGTGTGTGTGTGTACAAGAGCACTATTCTCAGTATATTACTCTTTACCCTGCCAAACCTCTGAATAAAAGCCAATGTCTGACTTCCTCATGAATCGCTAGATGATGTGAACATAAACAGATGTGTAATCATCATATATACTGTATGTTCACTTATAGACTCTGTTTATAGAACCCTGGAGAGAGCTG
Source organism: Coregonus lavaretus (assembly GCF_964263955.1). Lineage (NCBI taxonomy): Eukaryota > Metazoa > Chordata > Actinopteri > Salmoniformes > Salmonidae > Coregonus > Coregonus lavaretus. Next base: position 71,803 of record NW_028166751.1, read on the forward strand.
CTCCCTCCTCCCCAGTCTAGAACACCGTGGGCCACATCCTCTGTCCATAAAACAGCCCTTGCGGTGTGCAAACCTCCACAAAATAACAACAAAATATTGCAGCTGTAGAGATTGCAAGTCCAACATATTTTGCTGTGTTTTGCTTTAAATCTGAATGAACAATCGCCACCATCCCATGGAGATTGGGGCATTCTAAAATGGTAGTATTTCTTTGCGGAGATCTGTGCTGTTTTGTGGACAGTTATCATTGTATTTACCACCTATACATCAGCATGCACTCTGTGGATAGTCAGCAGTCCTGTTCACACACATATAGAAATAAATATATGTATATAAATATATATACATGGCCATGGTCCCCATGGTAACACTGTCCCATCATTATGGGCGGTGGCAGAGAGGGGTGTCTATGGAGTTCATCCTCTCGATATCTCTCTTTCCATTTGTGTGGAGTTCCTTCTCTATCTCGTACAGATGCTCTGGGGTCATGCAGGAACGATGAGGGGGTCGCTGAGTCCAGGTGTGTGTTTATTCTGGTGGAGGTCTTGGCAGCATCTTTAGGGTGGCAGGATATCCTTTGTCTCTTGGCGGACAAGAGGGTCTCTGTGTATCTCTCTGACGGTCCTCTCCTCCAACAAAGATAATGTTGATCAGGGTCCTCCATGTTGACCTGTGTGTGATCTCTCTCTCTCTGTCTGTGTGTTCACAGCAACAGGGGCAGCCACACAGTGTACTGTGCATTAGCTCCGGAGCTGGAGGGTTTCGGAGGCATGTACTTCAACAACTGTTTCCGCTGCCTACCCTCCCCCAGGCCGAAGACCAGGCCCCCACCCCTGCCCCCCAAGGGCCAG
>NW_028166750.1:0-49334 GCF_964263955.1 Coregonus lavaretus
TCCCGTCCAGAAACAACCATTGATGATTGGTTGCATGGTTAAATGAGGTGTGCTAATTTAGAGCTACAACAAATATGTGAACCGTCTGGTGGTCTAAAAGACTAGGAAACATACAGTGGGGAAAAAAAGTATTTAGTCAGCCACCAATTGTGCAAGTTCTCCCACTTAAAAAGATGAGAGAGGCCTGTAATTTTCATCATAGGTACACGTCAACTATGACAGACAAAATGAGAAAAATAAATCCAGAAAATCACATTGTAGGATTTTTTATGAATTTATTTGCAAATTATGGTGGAAAATAAGTATTTGGTCAAAAACAAAAGTTTCTCAATACTTTGTTATATACCCTTTGTTGGCAATGACACAGGTCAAACGTTTTCTGTAAGTCTTCACAAGGTTTTCACACACTGTTGCTGGTATTTTGGCCCATTCCTCCATGCAGATCTCCTCTAGAGCAGTGATGTTTTGGGGCTGTCGCTGGGCAACACGGACTTTCAACTCCCTCCAAAGATTTTCTATGGGGTTGAGATTTGGAGACTGGCTAGGCCATTCCAGGACCTTGAAATGCTTCTTACGAAGCCACTCCTTCGTTGCCCGGGCGGTGTGTTTGGGATCATTGTCATGCTGAAAGACCCAGCCACGTTTCATCTTCAATTCCCTTGCTGATGGAAGGAGGTTTTCACTCAAAATCTCACGATACATGGCCCCATTCATTCTTTCCTTTACACGGATCAGTCGTCCTGGTCCCTTTGCAGAAAAACAGCCCCAAAGCATGATGTTTACACCCCCATGCTTCACAGTAGGTATGGTGTTCTTTGGATGCAACTCAGCATTCTTTGTCCTCCAAACACGACGAGTTGAGTTTTTACCAAAAAGTTCTATTTTGGTTTCATCTGACCATATGACATTCTCCCAATCCTCTTCTGGATCATCCAAATGCACTCTAGCAAACTTCAGACGGGCCTGGACATGTACTGGCTTAAGCAGGGGGACACGTCTGGCACTGCAGGATTTGAGTCCCTGGCGGCGTAGTGTGTTACTGATGGTAGGCTTTGTTACTTTGGTCCCAGCTCTCTGCAGGTCATTCACTAGGTCCCCCTGTGTGGTTCTGGGATTTTTGCTCACCGTTCTTGTGATCATTTTGACCCCACGGGGTGAGATCTTGCGTGGAGCCCCAGATCGAGGGAGATTATCAGTGGTCTTGTATGTCTTCCATTTCCTAATAATTGCTCCCACAGTTGATTTCTTCAAACCAAGCTGCTTACCTATTGCAGATTCAGTCTTCCCAGCCTGGTGGAGGTCTACAATTTTGTTTCTGGTGTCCTTTGACAGCTCTTTGGTCTTGGCCATAGTGGAGTTTGGAGTGTGACTGTTTGAGGTTGTGGACAGGTGTCTTTTATACTGATAACAAGTTCAAACAGGTGCCATTAATACAGGTAACGAGTGGAGAACAGAGGAGCCTCTTAAAGAAGAAGTTACAGGTCTGTGAGAGCCAGAAATCTTGCTTGTTTGTAGGTGACCAAATACTTATTTTCCACCATAATTTGCAAATAAATTCATTAAAAATCCTACAATGTGATTTTCTGGATTATTTTTTTCTCAATTTGTCTGTCATAGTTGACGTGTACCTATGATGAAAATTACAGGCCTCTCTCATCTTTTTAAGTGGGAGAACTTGCACAATTGGTGGCTGACTAAATACTTTTTTTCCCCTCTGTAGCATTATGGGAAACCTTTACAAATATTTCAGCATCAAAGCCTACTTCCGTTTGAACACCTCAATTTGACACACCGACTTGAAACACACAGCATTTCAGGCCTAGTCAATGCTTCTAGATAAAGTGAGGGAAAAAAGTATTTGATCCCCTGCTGATTTTGTACGTTTGCCCACTGACAAATAAATGATCAGTCTATAATTTTAATGGTAGGTTTATTTGAACAGTGACAGAATAACAACAAAAAATCCAGAAAAACGCATGTCAAAAATGTTATAAATTGATTTGCATTTTAATGAGGGAAATAAGTATTTGACCCCCTCTCAATCAGAAAGATTTCTGGCTCCCAGGTGTCTTTTATACAGGTAACGAGCTGAGATTAGGAGCACACTCTTAAAGGGAGTGCTCCAAATCTCAGTTTGTTACCTGTATAAAAGACACCTGTCCACTGAAGCAATCAATCAATCAGATTCCAAACTCTCCACCATGGCCAAGACCAAAGAGCTCTCCAAGGATGTCAGGGACAAGATTGTAGACCTACACAAAGCTGGAATGGGCTACAAGACCATCGCCAAGCAGCTTGGTGAGAAGGTGACAACAGTTGGTGTGATTATTCGCAAATGGAAAAAACACAAAATAACTGTCAATCTCCCTCGGCCTGGGGCTCCATGCAAGATCTCACCTCATCGAGTTGCAATGATCATGAGAACGGTGAGGAATCAGCCCAGAACTACACGGGAGGATCTTGTCAATGATCTCAAGGCAGCTGGGACCATAGTCACCAAGAAAACAATTGGTAACACACTATGCGTGAAGGACTGAAATCCTGCAGCGCCCGCAAGGTCCCCCTGCTCAAGAAAACACATTTACAGGCCTGTCTGAAGTTTGCCAATGAACATCTGAATGATTCAGAGGAGAACTGGGTGGAAGTGTTGTGGTCAGATGAGACCAAAATCGAGCTCTTTGGCATCAACTCAACTCGCCGTGTTTGGAGGAGGAGGAATGCTGCCTATGACCCCAAGAACACCATCCCCACCGTCAAACATGGAGGTGGAAACATTATGCTTTGGGGGTGTTTTTCTGCCAAGGGGACAGGACAACTTCACCGCATCAAAGGGACGATGGACGGGGCCATGTACCGTCAAATCTTGTGTGAGAACCTCCTTCCCTCAGCCAGGGCATTGAAAATGGGTCGTGGATGAGTATTCCACCATGACAATGACCCAAAACACACGGCCAAGGCAACAAAGGAGTGGCTCAAGAAGAAGCACATTAAGGTCCTGGAGTGGCCTAGCCAGTCTCCAGACCTTAATCCCATAGAAAATCTGTGGAGGGAGCTGAAGGTTTGCGTTGCCAAACGTCAGCCTCGAAACCTTAATGACTTGGAGAAGATCTGCAAAGAGGAGAGGGACAAAATCCCTCCTGAGATGTGTGCAAACCTGGTGGCCAACTACAAGAAACGTCTGACCTCTGTGATTGCCAACAAGGGTTTTGCCACCAAGTACTAAGTCATGTTTTGCAGAGGGGTCAAATACTTATTTCCCTCATTAAAATGCAAATCAATTAATAACATTTTTGACATGCGTTTGTCTGGATTTTTTTGTTGTTATTCTGTCCCTCACTGTTCAAATAAACCTACCATTAAAATTATAGACTGATCATGTCTTTGTCAGTGGGAAAACGTACAAAATCAGCAGGGGATCAAATACTTTTTTCCCTCACTGTACACCTGGATGATTACCTGCCGTCCAAACAAAATGGATATGAGACACAACCCTGTATTTATCCTCATGCTCTCAGTCAACACAGTGGAATAGAAAACAATGACTACATGTTGATGTGCAGTCAGAACCACCGTGACCTCAGCATAGCATTCTTTGAAAGACCCACTTATTCTCTCCTCTCTAATGTATTCACATAACAAGCATTAGCGGAATTAAATCATTATTGAAATTGCCTAATATAATTAATATGCATGTTTTTTTTGCTCCCCTCCCTATTCTGTTGAGGACAAAGGGAGATAATGCAGTTGATGATCGTCAACCCTAATAGGCGTTTACCCAGAGTCCTTAGGGAGAGAGCGTGGCGGCCGGATGGGAGCTGTGAATGAAGGAGTCATTTTGATGTAAACAACATGGTCGGGAGTGTGAGGATGACTTCCATACACTCTTAGAAAAAATTGTGCTATCTAGAACATAAAAAGGGTTATTCGGCTGTCCCCATAGGATAACACTTTGAAGAACCCTTTCTGGTTCCATGTTGAACCCTTTTGGTTCTAAGTAGAACCATTTTGGGTTCCATGTAGACCCCTTTACACCAAGGGTTCTACATGGAACCCAAAAGGGTTCTACCTGGGGTTCCAACCCTTTTGTGTACAGCAGACTAGTCTTGTATGATAATAATAAATGGAGTAAATGTGTTATTTCTCTTATGGTGGTGAGATACTGTACCTCGCATAGATGTGAGCTAGTAACTACCCACTTCTGTTCTTTACCATGTTGTGTCTCTATACTGTAAACAGCAGAGGTCGCAATATTGGGGCTGGATTCTGAAAGACAAAAAAACACGGGAAAACCTGCTCCTTTTCCTCGATGTCTGGTCCTTGCAGGTCAGAAAAGGGTTTTATACAGTTGAAGTCGGAAGTTTACATACACCTTAGCCAAATACATTTAAACTCAGTTTTTCAGAATTCCTGAAATATAATTTATTCCCTGATTTAGGTGATTTATTTCAGCTTTTATTTATTTCATCACATTCCCAGTGGTCAGAAGTTTACATACACTCAATTAGTATTTGGTAGCATTGCCTTTATATTGTTTAACTTGGGTCAAACGTTTCAGGTAGCCTTCCACATGCTTCCCACAATAATAAGTTCGGTGAATTTTGGCCCATTCCTCCTGACAGAGCTGGTGTAACTGAGTCAGGTTTGTAGGCCTCCTTGCTCGCACACGCTTTTTCAGTTCTGCCCACACATTTTCTATAGGATTGAGGTCAGGGCTTTGTGATGGCCACTCCAATACCTTGACATTGTTGTCCTTTGCAACTTTGGAAGTTTGCTTGGGGTCATTGTCCATTTGGAAGACCCATTTGCGACCAAGCTTTAACTTCCTGACTGATGTCTTGAGATGTTGCTTCAATATATCCACATCAATTTCCTTCCTCATGATATCATCTATTTTGTGAAGTGCACCAGTCCCTCCTGCAGCAAAGCACACCCACAGCATGATGCTGCCACCCCGTGTTTCACGGTTGGGATGGTGTTCTTCGGCTTGCAAGGGTCCCCCTTTTTCCTCCAAACATAATGATGGTCATTATGGCCAAACAGTTCTATTTTTGTTTCATCAGACCAGAGGACATTTCTCCAAAAAGTACAATCTTTGTCCCCATGTTCAGTTGCAAACCGTAGTCTGGCTTTTTTATGGCGGTTTTGGAGCAGTGGCTTGTTCCTTGCTGAGCGGCCTTTCGGGTTATGTCGATATAGGACTCGTTTTACTGTGGATATATAAACTTTTGTACCTGTTTCCTCCAGCATCTTCACAAGGTCCTTTGCTGTTGTTCTGGGATTGATTTGCACTTTTCGCACCAAAGTACTTTGATCTTTAGGAGACAGAATGCGTCTCCTTCCTGAGCGTTATGACGGCTGCGTGGTCCCATGGTGTTTATACTTCCGTACTATTGTTTGTACAGATGAACATGGTACCTTCAGGCATTTGGAAATTGCTCCCAAGGATAAACCAGACTTGTGGAGATCTACAATTGTTTTTCTGAGGTCTTGGCTGATTTCTTTTGATTTTCCCATGATGTCAAGCAAAGAGGCACTGAGTTTGAAGGTAGGCCTTGAAATACATCCACAGGTACACCTCCAATTGAATCAAATGATGTCAATTAGCCTATCAGAAGCTTCTAAAGCCATGACATCATTTTCTGGAATTTTCCAAGCTGTTTAAAGGCACAGCCAACTTAGTGTGTGTAAACTTCTGACCCACTGGAATTGTGATACAGTGAATTATAAGTGAAATAATCTGTCTGTAAACAATTGTTGGAAAAATTACTTGTGTCATGCACAAAGTAGATGTCCTAACCGACTTGCCAAAACTATAGTTTGTCAACAAGACATTTGTGGAGTGGTTGAAAAACGAGTTTTAATGACTCCAACCTAAGTGTATGTAAACTTTCGACTTCAACTGTACAGTACAAACACTGTATGATACAGCCACAAATGCAAGCATTTCGGAGGGCTGGCGCAGATCAAATTGCCTCAATATTATAATGTGTGACTACTTCTGTGGATGTCACACCTGTGTGTTTTAAATATGCCTAATCTGCATATGTACTGTAAATGATTTGACACCAACCTCATCTGCATCTGAATATGTAAATTCCTGACTCCTGGTTGGATGGGGATTGAAGGTTAAGCTGCAAGTATAGTCGTGATCAGCTGTGTGTGAGTGTGTGTGTGTGTTTGTGTGTGTGTTTGTGTGTGAGTTGTTTCACCTGTCTATCACTTGTCTCCAGCTGCCAGCCAGTAGGTATCAGTCCAGACTCCCTGCACTTAACGGTTGGTGCTCATTCATCTGAGTGAACATTGACAGTGGTCTGAAATAACTAGCTACCTGAAAACCCAAACACACATCTGGTTCAGACCCCTCTCTGGGTAGAGTTATACATATCATTAAAGATGGCATTCCTAAACTGAATCCAACTCTCTGGGTAGAGTTTAACATACAGTATTCACCCCCCTTGGCATTTTTCCTATTTTGTTGCCTTACAACCTGGAATTAAAATGGATTTTTTTGGGGGGGGGGTTATCAGTTGATTTACACAACATGCCTACCACTTTGAAGATGCAAAATATTTTTTATTGTGAAACAAACAAGAAATAAGACAAAAAAAACAGAAAACTTGAGCGTGCATAACTATTCACCCCCCCAAAGTCAATACTTTGTAGAGCCACCTTTTGCAGCAATTACAGCTGCAAGTCTCTTGGGGTATGTCTCTATAAGCTTGGCACATCTAGCCACTGGGATTTTTGCCCATTATTCAAGGCAAAACTGCTCCAGCTCCTTGAAGTTGGATGGGTTCCGCTGGTGTACAGCAATCTTTAAGTCATACCACAGATTCTCAATTGGATTGAGGTCTGGGCTTTGACTAGGCCATTCCAAGACATTTAAATGTTTCCCCTTAAACCACTCGAGTGCTGCTTTAGCAGTATGCTTAGGGTCATTGTCCTGCTGGAAGGTGAACCTCCGTCCCAGTCTCAAATCTCTGGAAGACTGAAACAGGTTTCCCTCAAGAATTTCCCTGTATTCCCATCATTCCTTCAATTCTGACCATTTTCCCAGTCCCTGCTGATGAAAAACATCCCCACAGCATGATGCTGCCACCACCATGCTTCACTGTGGGGATGGTGTTCTTAGGGTGATGAGAGGTGTTGGGTTTGCGCCAGACATAGCGTTTTCCTTGATGGCCAAAAAGCTACATTTTAGTCTCATCTGATCAGAGTACCTTCTTCCATATGTTTAGGGAGTCTCTCACATGCCTTTTGGCAAACACCAAATGTGTTTGCTTATTTCTTTCTTTAAGCAATGGCTTTTTTCTGGCCACTCTTCCGTAAAGCCCAGCTCTGTGGAGTGTACAGCTTAAAGTGGTCCTATGGATAGATACTCCAATCTCCGCTGTGGAGCTTTGCAGCTCCTTCAGGGTTATCTTTGGTCTCTTTGTTGCCTCTCAGATTAATGCCCACATTGCCTGGTCCGTGAGTTTTGGTGGGCGGCCCTCTCTTGTCAGGTTTGTTGTGGTGCCATATTCTTTCAATTTTTTAATAATGGATTTAATGGTGCTCCGTGGGATGTTCAAAGTTTCAGATATTTTTTTATAACCCAACCCTGATCTGTACTTCTCCACAACTTTGTCCCTGACCTGTTTGGAGAGCTCCTTGGTCTTCATGGTGCCGCTTGCTTGGTGGTGTTGCAGACTCTGGGGCCTTTCAGAACAGGTTTATATATACTGAGATCATGTGACAGATCATGTGAGACTTAGATTGCTCAAAGGTGGACTTTATTTCACTAATTATTTGACTTCTGAAGGTAATTGGTTGCACCAGATTATTTAGGGACTTCATAGCATGCACCATTTTTCCGTTATTTATTTTTTAGAATTCTTTGAAACAAGTAATTTTTTTTCATCTCACTTCACCAATTTTGACTATTTTGTGTATGTCCATTACATGAAATCCAAATAAAAATCAATTTAATTTACAGGTTGTAATGCAACAAAATAGGAAAAACACCAAGGGGAATGAATACTTTTGCAAGGCACTGTATCATTAAAAATGACATTTCTAAACTGAATTCAAATCTCTGGGTAGAGTTATACATATCATTAAAGATTATATTACTAAACTGACTCCAACATTTTTCAGTTGGATTCACTAAAACTCAGTTGTAAAAAGTAATTTAAATAGTCCAACACATTCTGCCCTTACTCAATTCTAGCTAATGTCAGGAAGTAGGTGTGGGTGTTTGCATGGGACTGCATGCATACTGTGTGTGTGTATGTGTGTGTATGTGTGTGTGTGTGTGTGTGTGTGTGTGTGTGTGTGTGTGTGTGTGTGTGTGTGTGTGTGTGTGTGTGTGTGTGTGTGTGTGTGTGTGTGTGTGTGTGTGTGTGTGTGAGAAAAAGCAGGTCCATTGAGGTCCATCTGACATCTCCCTCCCCAGCACCACAATACCTCTCGTTCCACCTAGCAGAAAGTAGATTGATGTCCCCCTCTCCTCCAGCCTCACAATAACCCCATTCAGACTGGCTCTACGGGGGCATGGCATGGTCAAACAAGGCTGGGGCTCGACGACCTCTGACCTCTAACCCTCCTCAGTCTGAATTGACATGACTTTGTGCTTGACTGGTCACTCTGATTGAAAAGGGGTAATGGGTCAGTGTTCCTCTGTTTGGGAACCTTGGTGGGAAAAATAATTCCAAATGACAAGCAGATAGTTGAAACCGACAGACGAGGGGTTTCATTTATGCAACACTGCGTGCATGGTTAGAACAGAAAATGGAATGTACCGAGCAACAGCCCAGGAGGATTTGGCTATGTGTGTGTGTGTGTGTGTGTTTGTATATGCTGTAGGTGTTGTTGTGAAGCATCAAGTCAGACTGTAAAAGAAGCTGAAACCTAGAGAATCAAAACATTTCCCAGGAGTTCGAAATCGAGGGAGACACCGAACAAACCAGTGTGTGTGTGTGTGTGTGTGTGTGTGTGTGTGTGTGTGTGTGTGTGTGTGTGTGTGTGTGTGTGTGCAGCACTGAGGGGAAGATAATGAGCTGCAGAAAGCTTGGTCCTCAGGGAGAGAGCGAGAGAGAGAGAGAGAGAGGGATGGAGAGAGAGAGCGCGATGGAGAGAGAGAGAGCGATGGAGAGAGAGAGAGCGATGGAGAGAGAGAGCGAGAAAGAATGAAATGGCGAGAGAGAGAGAGAGCGAGAAAGAAAGAAATGGCGAGAGAGAGATAGAGATAGAGATAGAGAGATAGATAGATAGTAAAAGAAAGACAACACCATATACCTGGCCAGACACTACACTATCTTAGACATTGACTTGTAACAGATTTTTTCCATCTATGAAATATTGGGGCATAATGTATAGATTGTCATTCATGCACCAATTGATAAGAGTAATACTTGACCACCAAATAAACCAAACCTATCAAAGAAATAATATAAATATTTATTTCTGTTAATATCTGTTTCTAGACACCATGTTTTTAGTCCTGACCTGGCATTTAGGACACATTGATGTAAACCCAAGGAACCAGCCCCAGTCCTAGCTCCAGCCCCAGTCCTAGCCCTAGTCCTAGCTCCAGTCCTAGCTCCAGCACCTCCAACCCCAGCCCCAACTCCAGCCCTAACCCCACTAACCCCAGCAGCACCATACACAGGCCCAGTCTCAGTCACCCCCCTGCTGGGAGGGAGTGCTGCTAAGTGGGTCAAAGCTTATTTGGGAGGTCAAAGGCCAATAAGGCTGGAGAGACATAGAGAGACACTTTTATACTCACTTAGGACAGGAGAAATAAACTATGCATCCTCAGAGAGAAGGAGAGAGAGCGAAAGAGAGAGAGCGAGAGAGAGAGCGAGATAGAGATTGAGACAGAGAGAGACAGAGAGCGAGACAGAGAAAAAGAGAGCAAGAGAGAGCGAGAGGAAGGAAGGAAGGAAGGAAGGAAGGAATGAAGGAAAGAAGGAAGGGTGGGAGGAAGGAAGGGTGGGAGGAAGGAAGGAAGGAAGGAAGGAAGGAAGGAAGGAAGGAAGGAAGGAAGGAAGGAAGGAAGGAAGGAAGGAAGGAAGGAAGGAAGGAAGGAAGGAAGGAAGGAAGGAAGGAAGGAAGGAAGGAAGGGGAGATTGGTTCAAGCGGGTGAAAGAGGGATGGGGAGCTGGGAATAGAGAGATATGATATGCAGAGATAGAAATATATGATATGCAGAGATAGAGAGATATGATATGCGGAGGTGGAGAGATATGATATGCAGAGATAGAGAGATATGATATGCGGAGATAGAGAGATATGATATGCAGAGATAGAGAGATATGATATGCGGAGATAGAGAGATATGATATGCAGAGATAGAGAGATATGATATGCGGAGATAGAGAGATATGATATGCAGAGATAGAGAGATATGATATGCGGAGATAGAGAGATATGATATGCGGAGATAGAGAGATATGATATGCAGAGATAGAGAGATATGATATGCGGAGATAGAGAGATATGATATGCAGAGATAGAGAAAGGAAGCCATCAAATATAAACTAAGACATCTGAATACAACAGAAATACAATAAAGTTGATCATATTAATCAAACAATGACAATATCAAAAGGACAAGTGGTGAGAATATGGAGACAGATTCTGGGCAATTAACTAACACAGCTTTTGTTCTGTTTCTTTCCTATTGCAGTAACAGCTTTTGTTCTGTTTCAAGGTCATTGTGACAATAGCTAAGAACAGCTGTTTTGTACTTGCCAACCTGCATTCAGTAGAATTGACAAAACTTTACCTAATTGGTTACTCAGATGTGTAGTGGAGCTGAAAAGCTACAAAAAGCTACAATAATGATTTCTAAGACCGGAATACTTACTAAGTACAATGTATGGAAATTATTTATATTGGACGTATGAAGACTGGAATACTTACTAAGTACAATGTATGGAAATGATTTCTATTGGACGTATGAAAACCGGAATACTTACTAATTACATCGTATGGAAATTATTTCCATTGGATGTATGAAGACCGGAATACTTACTAAGTACATCCTATGGAAAGTATTTATATTGGACGTATGAAGACCAGAGTAGTTACTAAGTACATTGTTTGGAAATTAATTATATTGGACGTATGAAGACCGGAATACTTTCTAAGTACATTGTATGGAAATTAATTATATTGGACGTATGAAGACCGGAATACTTTCTAAGTACATTGTATGGAAATTAATTATATTGGACGTATGAAGACCGGAATACTTTCTAAGTACATTGTATGGAAATTAATTATATTGGACGTATGAAGACCGGAATACTTTCTAAGTACATCGTACGGAAATTATTTTTATTGGACGTATGAAGACCAGAATACTTACTAAATACATCATACGTAAATGATTTATATTGGACATAAGACTGGAATACTTACTAAGTACATCGGATGGAAATTATTTCTATTGGATGTATGAAGACCGGAATACTTACTAAGTACATCATATGGAATGATTTATATTGGACGTATGAAGACCGGAATACTTACTAAGTACATCGTATGAAAATTATTTATATTGGACGTATGAAGGTAAAGCCTGTACAGACAGAATGGGCTTACTTCTGCATTTAAATGCATGGACCAGCTCCATCTCCATGGCTTTTAATGTATGGATGGAACCACTCTTTGTTTTCTGGTTGGTGTCAGGATCTGTGCCAAGTGTTCATGCTGTGTGTGTGTGTGTTGTGTGTGTGCGTGTGTGTGTGTAAATTACCTTTAAAAGTCAGATGTAGTTGGATTGTTCATGATTAAAAACCATTATAGTAGCGCAACAATAAATAGTATTTCAATGTGATAATAAATTATCAATAGAAAAAACATTCTGCCCTGGTCATGTGTGATAGTATTTTTCTATACAAAACTAAACAGGGCTTCAATTCCCACAAGGAGAGACAGGACCCGTTCCAAATGCCACCCTATTCCCTATTTAATGCATTACTTTTGACCAGGGTCCAATAAGGCTGTAGTCAAAAGTAGTGCACTATCTAGGGAATAGGTAATTACTGAAGAAGCATAAAGAGTCACACTGATATGCATCAATGTATTGTTGTGTTTCAATGAATGTACTGTATGTCGTCAGCCAACTACCCTAGAGCCAAGGCCCCTGCTTGGGGATCACCAATACTAGAATAACTTATCTTCCTTTTATCTTGAAGAGTTTGATGAAACTTGGAAACTGGGACTTCCAACTGGAGTTAGATCAAACAGAAAATAAATCAATCCCTCTCCTTGAATTCTTTGAAATGTCACTTTGACATGAAGTCTCTTCAGATACGACTGTTGTAACTGAGTCCCTATCTCACACACAGACAGATATGTGCACGCATGCATGCACACACACGCACACACAAACACACACACGCTTTGTATTAACATAATTAAAGTACACAATAGTCACTGAAAATAAACTCATATTTAGCCATTGGTTACCAGATGAAGCATTGCAATACAATCTGAAAACTCAGGCATGGAATTCTGTTTAAATCGATGTGTTTTAACTTGAAATTTCAAAAGTGTAAAAAGAGGACTGTTTTCCCTCTACAATACAGTACCACTATTGTCCCTCTATACTGGAAAGTAAACATGCAGAATTACATCCATGTGCCAAGACATAGTATGAGTCCCAAATGGCACCCTATTCCCTATACTGTATAGTGCACTACTTTTCAGCAGGGCCCATAGGGCTTTTGTCAAAACTAGTGTACTATGTAGGGAATAGGGTGCCATTTTGGAAGCAAACATAGTATAGCACTTTATGGGGAAGAACCGGATGGGATCGAATGAGAGGAGAGAAGAGGAGAGGAGAGGAGAATGAGAGGCGAGGCGAGGCGAGGAGAGGAGGATGAAAAAGCCTGGAATTGTCTTTCTCTCTCTCTCTCTCTCTCTCTCTCTCTGTGCTACAACCTGGTTTTTATATCCCATTGGGTGAGACAGCACGGCGGAACATACACCACCCACACAAGCTCTCTCTTATACACACACACACACACACACAGTAAAGTGAATGTCTTCCTAACCTTCCTATCTCTGCTTGAGGTAGGGTATAGCACAGATAGAATCATTAGACTACAGGGTTGCAGTTCACCGTTTGGACAGTGGTGAGCGCTGTAAAGCTATTCATGATAACATGATGTCAACAGACACACGCACGTAAGCAAGCACACGGAGGGATGGACGGATGGACGGACAGAAAGATGAGCACACACACACACACAGTAGAGCATAGCATGATTACATGATAATAACAAATCTGATTACCATATATCGCAAACATTTACAGTTCAGCAGACACCCTTCTTCAAAGTGGTTTAACCAAACATTTACAGTTCAGCAGACACCCTTCTTCAAAGTGGTTTAACCAAACATTTACAGTTCAGCAGACACTAATGTTGCATGTACTCTGAAGTACATGCAACATTATTACGAAAGGACAGTTGATCTAAGAGAAAACAAACAACAATTAACAAATTAATACTAAAAGCTTTAACAAGAGATACTGTAGGTATTTTGTTTCATTTGAAAACCTCATAACATATTGTAAGTTTGAGGCAAACGTTATCCTAATGTTGTATCAAGACCAACAGTTAAGACCGGCAACTGACAGTTGAGACCAGCATTTGAGACCGGCATCTGACAGTTGAGACCGGCATCTGACAGTTGAGACAGGTATCTGACAGTTGAGACAGGTATCTGACAGTTGAGACCGGCATCTGACAGTTGAGACAGGTATCTGACAGTTGAGACAGGTATCTGACAGTTGAGACCGGCATCTGACAGTTGAGACAGGTATCTGACAGTTGAGACCGGCATCTGACAGTTGAGACCGGTATCTGACAGTTGAGACAGGTATCTGACAGTTGAGACCGGCATCTGACAGTTGAGACAGGCATCAGTTTTTTAACACTTTGATTAAGACTGACATTCAGAGACGCAGTAATCAGTCTAATCCAAAAACAATTAGCTCCATCTGACTAAACCCTATAAAAGCATCATTACTGCATCAGAATAGCTGGAATTAAGATTTACATTTGCATGAAAACACATTATTTTTCATACATTTCACAGAGTCTCATGTACATTTCTTCCAAACCACTGTCTATTGTCTTTGTTTATTTCACCCAATAAGAGAAAGGAAAGTCTCATTTCACTCAGTATAAACATCATTTCAGTATAACACTGTCTATAGACTGTAATTTCAGTATAACTGTGTCTATAGAGTGTCATTTAAGTATAACAGTGTCTATAGACTGTCATTTCAGTAACCATTTCAATAAGCCTTATTAATAATAATAATTCAGAAAGCATTCCTAGCTAAAATCTGATATTACACTATGAAGTATTAAATATCTGCAGATGGATAATGGTGTGTGTGAACGTGTGAACATGCATTTGTGTGTGGGGGGGTGGGGGTTTGCGTTTAAAGATTATCTTCTTTGTTCATCCCTCGCTCCAGACTCCTTTGTCTGCTGAGGAGTGTGTGCGTGCATATATGTGTGTGTGTGTCTGTGTGTGCACAGTGGCGGCTCCTGAAAAAATTCTCAGGAGGGGCAATTTTTCTGATGATTTAGGTGACCTACACACATTTAAAAAAAGATATGTCCAGCAACAACATGAAGACAGGGGCAGCATATAAGTCAATACCAGAAGCATTTATTGACTGATCTGGGGAGATGGATTCCAGTTTCTGTGACAGATTATAAATAATCTCTGATGCCTTTGTTATATTAGCTTTTGGTTGAATGTACTGTCGTAGTAAATATATAATGTTATAGCTTGGTCTGACTAAAATCTTGTGCATGACCCATTTTGTGTTGGGCGTTTGTTTTCAATCAATGCTGTTCCTATCCTATAACAATGGACAAAAGAGTCCTATCTTGTCAGCCTTGTCAGCAGGTGGCCAAGGACAACACCCACGCCATAGGTCTCTCAGTTCTTCCAACTCACGAGTTCTTGCTCTGAGGACACACACACACACACACACATCATCATCACTGATAACACACACACACACACACATCATCACTGTTAAACACACACACACACACACACAAAAATCCCCTCTCTTTAGGCTGAACATTTGAAGACAGAGAACCCGACTCAGAGCCAATGCAACAGTGGAGGGGACCTCGCCCAACTCATCAGGACCAATCAGAAGATCAGAACTACTAGATTCAACCTACATCATTTATTGTATAAAATGTCTGCACACAATGTTTTCGGGGCTCTCTTCAGATAGCTCCCTAAGAGTTTGACGAACGAGTCCGTGCACGCGATTCCAGATATCTTTACCTCTGAATAAACTGCCTTTATTATACCATATCCACCCTGTCCAAAGTCTCTACTTGGTCTCAGTTCTCCAGTAAACTTGTGATTATCAACAGTACACAACGGTAACAAACAATTGGGGGAACTCACAGGGCAGATAGTAAGGTCGCAGTGACACAGAAAGCAGTTCAATGTCGGGGGTACAGAGTCGCTCTCTTACCAGGATCGATTTTCCCTTTGACTGTCAGATCGCGGTCCGCTCTGACCAGGGTGAAGCCGGCTGGCTCCACTTCTCTGTCCGGGACTCTGTCATCCAGCCAAGTCTCCCAGCTGTATTGGATTCCGCTGCCAGCAGCGTTTTCATTATTTAGTCCGTTCGTAGCGGGTATGTACACGATCAACAAGATCAGTCCAAAACCCACCACTGGAAATCCATGGTTGGCAGAATGTTTGTAAACTAAGTGTACAAATTAAAAACATAAAATAACGCCACTAAGTGTACAAATTAAAAACATAAGATAACGCCACACTGCAGGTCGCAACAGAGATGCTGCTAGCCGCTATTTTCTTAGTTACGTTCATGGTTACGTCACGTATGACGAAAGCGCGTAAGTGCAAGCCCTCAGACACCCATAGAGATTGTATTGAAAGCTTTGAAATTTGAAAAAAAAAGATTTTACATGAGAGTCTATGACAGACTTCTGGGCGATTTTCAACCTGACTGAAATCGCCCCAAAAACGGGCGGGGCCATTTGAAGCACGACTTTAGCCTGATTTGACATTTAGTGGCAGTCAGATCAGATTAGAACACTGATAACTACTGTTGCCGTGATATAATTGATTAGAAAAAAAATCCCTTCCTTTTCCCGTTTGGCAGTGCGTCGCCCATATCGCCCTATTGAACACACCGCCCCTGTGTGTGCATGTTCATCTCTTTGTTCAGACAGCCAGTAATTCTGCCAGTGACCTCACCCTATATAAGACAGACACAGTAGAGCTGAGTATATGACAGTAAATATATACAGTATTTATAAAACATATATAAAACATATTGTATATCAAAGAGGAGTATATTACAGTAAATCTGTATGTTAAGTATACACACTCACACACATATTCACTCTGCTCTAGCTGTTCTCTCACAGGACTGTTTAAAGCATTTCCCCTAATGTCAAAATATTCCTCACTATCCTTTTCATCTTATGTTGAACAAAATCTGAGTCTAGAGCATATCAGTGTTTCTGAGGAGGAACTCTGAGTAGTGAGCCCCTTTCCTGGAAATAGGAAATGCACTGAGATGGTAGGCCAATACTGTGAGTGTGTGGATGTGTGTGTGTGTGTTTCATTTTCTTTTGTTCATGTGTGGAATCAATGTACACACATGAGAAGCCACCACACACACACCCTCCCACACACACACAGGCACACAGATGGACGCACACACACACAAATGGGGCATGACCTTGAGAAGGGATATTTCATCAGTTGTTGTTTGGCTCAAAAGCAGAGATTGCAGCCTGCTACTGCTAAACCCACACTGTGTCACACACACACACACACACTCACACTCACACTCACACTCACACTCACACTCACACTCACACTCACACACTCACACACTCACACACTCACACACTCACACACTCACACACACACACACACAGCTTGGACTCTTACATCAATTGTCTTCTCCATATCTTATGAGTGAATTCCCTGCCAGCTCCTTGGAGCATGCTCTCAACTCCTTGCCTCTCTGTGGCTGTTCTCACACACACATACTTGATGTCCATCTAAAAATACTGTGTAGGTGTGAGCCCTTGTCAAAAGCAATGCACTGCATAGGGAATAGGGTGCTATTTGGGACACAGACATATTGCTTATACCTTTCTAATACTTTCAGATATAAATGAAGTTCCTAGGGGGTAGGGTGTAGGGGCTAGGGGTTCGATTTTAATTGAGTATTACTACTTCTGAATTCCAAATTGACCCCTAGCCCCTACGCCGAAGGCATCCCATAGATCTCAGAGGATTTGAAAGATATATTCATTTTGGTAATAGCCTATTTTTTTGCCTTTTGAGTGGGTGGGTGAAAATGTTGCCATGTTGTCATTAAAATGTATTCCACCTATCCAATCCATTCAGATCTACATTGAGGTGCCAGGAAATAGGGTCTAGCGGCTAGTAGCTAGGGGCGAGCGGTTAGGGGCTAGGGGTTAAGGACTGACTAGGAGCTAGGGGCTATGAGCTAGGGGCTAAGGGAGGTAGGGGCTACGGGGTCGGGGCTAGGGGCTAGGAGGTAGGGGCTACGGGCTAGGAGGTAGGGGCTACGGGCTAGGAGGTAGGGGCTACGGGGTCGGAGCTAAGGGCTAGGAGCTAGGGGCTAAGGGCTAGGAGGTAGGGGCTACGGGGTCAGAGCTAGGGGCTATGAGCTAGGGGCTAAGGGAGGTAGGGGCTACGGGGTCGGAGCTAGGGGCTAGGAGGTAGGGGCTACGGGCTAGGAGCTAGGGGCTAAGGGCTAGGAGGTAGGGGCTACGGGTCAGAGCTAGGGGCTATGAGCTAGGGGCTAAGGGAGGTAGGGGCTACGGGGTCGGAGCTAGGGGCTAGGAGGTAGGGGCTACGGGCTAGGAGGTAGGAGCTAGCGGCTAGGAGGTAGGGGCTACGGGGTCGGCGCTTGGGGCTAAGGGCTAGGAGGTAGGGGCTACAGGGTCAGAGCTAGGGGCTAAGGGGTAGGAGATAGGGGCTATGGGTCGGAGCTAGGGGCTATGAGCTAGGAGCTAGGGGCTAAAGGCTAGGAGGTAGGGGCTACGGGGTCGGAGCTAGGGGCTAAGGGCTAGGAGCTAGGGGCTAGGGGCTAGGAGCTAGGGGCTAAGGGCTAGGAGGTAGGGGCTACGGGGTCGGAGCTAGGGGCTAAGGGCTAGGAGCTAGGGGCTAGGGGCTAGGAGCTAGGGGCTAAGGGCTAGGAGGTAGGGGCTACGGGGTCGGAGCTAGGGGCTAAGGGCTAGGAGGTAGGGGCTACGGGGTCGGAGCTAGGGGCTAAGGGCTAGGAGCTAGGGGCTAGGAGCTAGGGGCTAGGAGCTAGGGGCTAGGGGCTAAGGGCTAGGAGCTAGGAGCTAGGGGCTAAGGGAGGTAGGGGCTACGTGGTCGGAGCTGGGGGCTAAGGGCTAGGAGGTAGGGGTTATGGAATGATTTGGGATCGAGGGTGTGGCCACATACAGAGTCTCCACTCTTGTCCCAAATTGTACATTTGCAGACTTCCCATCCTGGATTTAACAATGGAGGAAACTCCCTCTAGACAATGATCACCAATCCAATACATTTAAATCCATTACGTTTTGGACAAGGGTAGAGATTCGAGACAGAGCCTTTGTTTCTCCAAAGAGGCTAAAGGGTTGAACGTGTTAATGTGTAACTTCTTCCTCTGTGTTAGCAGGATCAATTACTTCTCCTCAGAAGGAGCCTGATTGACAACTGCCTGTATAAGAAGGGTCTTGATTCAATTGACCTTCCAATGGGAGTTAAGTGGCATGATGTTAAACAGTTAGAGGATATGAGGAGAGACCTAATGGATGTGACATGAAAATGTTTACCTAGATACCGCCATGTTCAGTACTACATAAAATTCTTAGATGAAATTTAAAAATTATCTCTCTAGCCGACACCAGCGTAGTGGTCATTTTGGTGGAGTCGGAGGTGGAACTGCATTAGAGCTGTCAAATCCACAAGCAGCTCCCAGCATTATAACTAAATGGGACATTGCCATTGGCATTAAAGATGCACTCTCAAACTTTTGTATAATTTCAGCCAGTAGTTTTCAAAGTTGTGCTCACGAGCCAAAAGTGGTCCCCGTTTTTTGTGTACTACGTCATCAAATTGTGTACTAAGTCATCCATTTCATCTGATATGTTATGTCCTGCAAATGTTACGAATCCAATTTATACTATATATTACAAATGTGTTCTTTAAGAGAAATCCAATGCAGCCTTGTTTATAAGTTTGAACACTGGAATGTGAGATGTAATCTACACCTCCATTAGGCTGATAGAAACCCTCATTATTTTGTTGAATGATTATACATTTATTTCTATATAGCGTACACTTTCTCCTTCTGAATTTCTAATGCGAGTGGGGTGGGTGTGGCTTCGTTACAATGATCACAAGAACAGCTGCTCACCAATTTGACAGCTCCAATGTAGTTACACCTCCGACACCGACAAAACATCAGCTATGCATGTGTTGGCTTTTTTTCTTTTTTTGGGGGGGGGGGGGGGATACATTAGCATTATGTTCACAAATATCTGAACAAACCCTAAATCTAAATTCTACTCAAAGGTAAGCAAAGCAAAGGTTGTGCCCAGTTTTTTGCCTGACTGAGGAGATCTTTGTGACCGAGTTAGGTACGTCATCTATGGTCCCAGCATAGAATTAAGAATACTAGTCATTTAAAAGGATCTCTATGGGTTCCAGTACTTGGATGACTGATGTGAGGTAACTTAGTAACGGTTGTATGAGACCATGGTTACCGGGGAGGAGATGTGGTTGGCTAACATCTTTTCCACTCACAGCTGTGTAAGTATTGGACAAATCCAACTGGTTTGCCCTTTCAAAGAGGAAAGAACATAGGGTACAGCTATTCATTTGGGGGTTGTGGATTCTCGCAAACTGGATTGATGTCCTTTTGAATCTACATATTTGATATATTCTCCTGGAAAGATAGTGTTGACAGTACTGTGTTGCTCTTTGGAGAGTTTTTGAAGGCTACAGCGGACTCTGTAGATCTGGGAAGTAGAAACATAAGTAGTCAGACTGGGATGACACACACACACACACACACACACCATACGCACACACACGCACACACGCACACACTCACATCATACACCACACACACTTCCATCACGAAACCCTCCAGCAGTGTGATACTCTCCCACCTCTGTGCTCAGACCATTAAACTCTCTATCAGAGCATGACCTGATTCCATTCTCAACACCAGGTTACTATCTCTCCCCAATCTATCTCCTTCTTCTTCTTCTCTAGTGATGGCGGTGTGATGGCGGTGTAATGGCGGTGCCTCAGACCTCAAGGACACGGCTCCCTTCACTGTTTAGGGAAGAGTCACACGAAAACCAGCACCAATTTTCAGGGTATTATATTTTGAGTTTTTGTTTCAACTCTGTGAAAGAGCACTTCGGCTGTCGATGCCGTCCAAAATGTCTGCGTCCCAAATGGCACCTCATTTAGTTTATAGTGCACTACTTTTGAACAGACCTCTATGGGCCCTGGTCAAAAGTTGTGTACTACAGTATATAAGGAATTGGGTGCCATTTAGGACCGTGAATACTTAGGAAATTAGTCATTGAAAGGAAATCTTTTATACAAACATTGGTGGGGGAATTGGATATGTGGATATAATTTTACTTCATCTGAACTGTGGTGTATGTGGAGGGGGTTCCAAGACAAATACACTGTATACTGTATGTCTGAGAACACATAATGATATTATTTTCTTTCTAAACAGAAAATGACATCGACTAAGAAGTGATTGAAATGGATACGTTTCAATATATGCATGAATAATTTCATTTGACTTCAACTAAAGTTTTCCAGTTGCTAAGGAAAAACTAATATATACTGGAAAAAGTTATTTGTATAGAAAATGGAAAACAAAAAACACTTTTATAACTGCAGAAATTACATTTATATTTCAATTCACCGCTCTCTGTCTCTCTGAGTTCTGCATTTCAGTCTTACATGAGTGTAGCATGAAATTAATGGACATATTGCACTCCTTTTTCAAAACATGATAAGCCGATTACACTCAGCGGAAACAATAAAACAAGCATCATGAATTATATTTCCACATCATACACTGTGTGGACTCCTCCATACATAGTAGTTTGGGGGTGCTGCGATCTTTTTCGTCATTGCCGGTGGGGGTGGGGGGGTGGGGGTTGGGGGCGGGGTTACCTGTGCTGAAGACGGCTACATCGGTCCACTAATACAGGACTATTAAAGGCCCTGTGCACTACTTTTGTGAAAAAATATTTTCCCCCTTAAAATATTATTACTAATATAATTGTTTTATCACAATTTTTCAGGGGGTGCTGCAACACCTCAGCACACCTACTTCCCGCGGCTACTTCCCACGGCTACTTCCCACGGCTATGCCTCCATATGGATTGTGTTTCTATGTATAGAGATGTGGGTATTCTCTACTGCAAGTTGTAACCCACCTGTAGTGTAGTGAGTCACTAATGAGGCAACCAAACTATAAATAAAGAGGAAATAAGACGTACAATTTACACAGACGTATAGGCAATGACTCATCAAGTTAGCACCTGTAGGGAATGACTCATCAAGTTAGCACCTGTAGGGAATGACTCATCAAGTTAGCACCTGAAGGGAATGACTCTTCAAGTTAGCGCCTGTAGGGAATGACTCATCAAGTTAGAACCTGTAGGGAATGACTCATCAAGTTAGAACCTGTAGGGAATGACTCATCAAGTTAGAACCTGTAGGGAATGACTCTTCAAGTTAGCGCCTGTTCATTTAAAAAGGTAATTAAAGTTAAAAGACAAATGTTTTTTATTACATTTTTTACATTTGATCACACATAAACCATAAAATATTAAATGGTATTTTCTTAAATTTCTCTTTAATATTGCATTCCTTCTCCCAAACTTTCTTTGAAAATGTTCTGAAAATAACAGGTGGAATTTAACAGGTTGCCAACACTTCATAGACTATAGTCCCTTGGAGCCAACACTTCATAGACTATAGTCCCTTGGAGCCAACACTTCATAGACTATAGTCCCTTGGAGCCAACACTTCATAGACTATAGTCCCTTGGAGCCAACACTTCATAGACTATAGTCCCTTGGAGCCAACACTTCATAGACTATAGTCCCTTGGAGCCAACACTTCATAGACTATAGTCCCTTGGAGCCAACACTTCATAGACTATAGTCCCTTGGTGCCAACACTTCATAGACTATAGTCCCTTGGAGCCAACACTTCATAGACTATAGTCCCTTGGAGCCAACACTTCATAGACTATAGTCCCTTGGAGCCAACACTTCATAGACTATAGTCCCTTGGAGCCAACACTTCATAGACTATAGTCCCTTGGAGCCAACACTTCATAGACTATAGTCCCTTGGAGCCAACACTTCATAGACTATAGTCCCTTGGAGCCAACACTTCATAGACTATAGTCCCTTGGTGCCAACACTTCATAGACTATAGTCCCTTGGAGCCAACACTTCATAGACTATAGTCCCTTGGAGCGGTAAGTGAGATGCTGTAATATCAATTGATTTCAGTGACCCAATCTTTAGGATGTTTTAATGATCAATCATTTTACTGTACATTCACAAGGGTTTGCTAGGTCTTGTTGAACTGTGCTCGTGTTTGCTTGGCTCCCTGTTCTGTGTGCGTCCCAAATGACTCCCTACTCCCATTATAGTGCATGGAATAGGGTGCCATTTTGAACACACCCTCTGATTCCCATTATAGTGTACGGAATAGGGTGCCATTTGGGACACACTCTGTGTCGCAAAAATGCACCCAAAACTATATACAATATATCATTAAATGAAGGGAGGTTTAGGTAATAAAGTTGATTTTAGGAGGGGGATGTAGATGACACTAGACTCTTGGTCCTCCCTGACTCTCTGGGTTTCTCATGCAATCCTCCTATTGTGGTTGACTGAAGGTGTGTGTGTGTGGACGCGCGTGTGTATGTGTGTTGACTGTACTGTAATGTCCATTGATGTTACAGTCAGAAACATAAACTTGATTCTGGTATTCCGTCATTGTCTTCTGTCAGTGGGATTCCGTCTGCACTTGGAGGAGTGATGCATAAATACTGTAGCGTCAGATACTGTGGTGTCAAATACCTCACTACCGATGAGAATGTCCTCCATACAGGGGGTTTTCAGCTAGGGATACACCAGCTCCCAATGCGGCACTATTTGCACTTTAGCGACATCAAATCTACCGGATGTGATCTGTTACCACTTGGCTATCCTCAGACTCCCTGACGGAATTATTCTATTTCATATGAAGGCGAAATCCATTTAGTTGTGTGTTTGTGATAATTGCAGCAACCAAAAGAGCAGATATGCCTAGCAGGGGAAGTATAATACCCTCCCCCAGCTAACCTATATTTTAGTGTGTGGGTGGGTGTGTGGGTGCGTGCGTGCATTGCCAGACACCATCTTTCCCCCTGGGAACTCTGGGGAAAACACACACACACCTCTTGGACTTCTCTCTGAGATTTGATGCTCTCTATTCTCTCGGGTTACTCCAATATGTATGCACTGGGCTGGTTTAAACGAGGTTTGACTGGTGCAGGGGATTCTATTATAGAGTAGTAGAATGATAGTAGAAGCTGAATGGGTGAAATGGATCAGACACAGAGTGAAAAAAACAGGGCCACATTCAATACAACTCACACTGTGGAAAAAGTAGCATTGTGGAAGAATCTGCATTGTTCTTACACCGCTAAAATAGTCACCTTACTTCAAATATGGCCATGTAGCTTATTGTTTTCTGCCATGCGTCAAAAAAATAGAGAAGAATAATATGATTTACATTGATGTTGTTTAGCGAGATAATGTAAAATATTACACACAAACCAATAACAAGCCATTCACAGTTCACACGTCCCTGTTTGAAAGGTTTCCTGAACAAACGGTTTACTCAGATTACACTTCTTCTCTCGTGTCCCAAAGCATTACAGATAATACAGTTGATTTCCCAGCACAACACATAACTCTTTTAACGGTCATCCCTGACATGGCCTGTCTCCTGAGAGCGAGAGTGACAGTTGGCTGCACAGATGGAGGTTTGCGGTGGAAACCTTATTAAAATGTTATTAAGGCAGCTTCAGGGTAGCGCACCGCAGCATACTAACGTTTTATCTCTGTAGGGCATCTGAACATGCTAGCAGGCAAGGTCAGAGGTAGAACTAACCCACAGAGTTAACCTTAGTGAGAAGGGCTAGGGCACACTGCATGGGTGAAGGCAATGGGCTGAGCCTCTCTTACACAGTCTCCGTCTCTATCTCTTTATCTCTGTCTCTTTATCTCTGTCTCTATCTCTCTGTCTCTATTTCTCTGTCTCTATCTCTATCTCTCTGTCTCTATCTCTCTGTCTCTATCTCTCTGTCTCTATCTCTATCTCTCTGTCTCTATCTCTCTGTCTCTATCTCTCTGTCTATCTCTCTGTCTCTATCTCTCTGTCTCTATCTCTCTGTCTCTATCTCTCTGTCTCTATCTCTCTGTCTCTATCTCTCTGTCTCTATCTCTCTGTCTCTATCTCTCTGTCTCTATCTCTCTGTCTCTATCTCTCTGTCTGTTTAGCTCTGTCTGTTTAGCTCTGTCTGTTTAGCTCTGTCTCTTTAGCTCTGTCTATCTCTCTGTCTCTTTATCTCTGTCTCTTTATCTGTCTATCTCTCTGTCCCTTTATCTCTGTCTCTTTATCTTAGACAGCGTGAAACCAGACAGCGTTCTACACGAATACAGTATATGTCTTGAAAGCATTGAGTGGATTAATAAAATGTTTTACAATGTATTACATACTATTCTGCTATGTTGTGTTTGTGACAGGGTTAAGATGCTGTAAAGGCGAGACAGAGGATGTTAACCATGCATAATGTGAGAAGAGAGAGGGACATTTACAGTGTTGATGTGAATGCAGTTCTAAACAGTACAGGCTACCTCCTGGTTTTCAGCACAGACCTCTGTATGGTGGTGAACTGTCGCTGGAGCATAGGGGGAGAGTTATCAATGCAGCTCACGCACAGTCTGGGAGATCTACCCCTTCCCCCTCTTACTGCATGCAGATATCATATCATCTGATATCACCCCTCTCCCCCTCTCCCCCTCTCTCCTGTCACTCCCCCTTCTCCTCTTGATCAGATCCTCCCCACCCCGACTGTTCTCTTCTCTCTCTCTCTGCCTCCCCTCCTCTATTTTACCCCATCCTCTTCCCCCTCTCTCTCCCTACCTTTCCCCTCATTTCACTCCCACCCTCGCCTCCCTCCTACTCTCTTTTCAGATCTCCCCCACTGCAGACCCTACAGTATGCTGATGTCCACACCCAGATGGCTGTGGAGAAAAGGTGCAGTCAAGCCCCACCAAGCCCCTTTAATGATATCTGCATGTAATTCTGAGCGGGTCCCCAGATGCCACCCCTTCCAACCTCCTCCTCTCTTCCCTGCCTTGCCCAGCCAACCCCTGCCCGTTCCAGCCAACCCCTGCCCGTTCCAGCCAACCCGTTCCAGCCCAGTTGAGGCCCACAGTGTGCCTTCCTGCTGCCCTGCTGTTTACCTTGTCTGCTGTATCCTTTACTTAGGCTCTCTCCTCTTCTCTCTCCTTTCATCTCTTCATTGTCCTTTAGCCTCTCTCCTCCTCACTCCTTTAGCCTATCTCCTCTCTCCTTTAACCTCTCTCCTCCTTCAGCCTCTCCCCTCACTCCTTTAGCCTCTCTCCTTCAGCTTGTCTCCTCTCCTCTGGTTCCTCTCCCCAACATTTACCCTGTCAGCCTCAGGCCTGTCTGCTGCTGATGGCTGCTCTCACATACAGAAATTAGGTTAGCGATTCTCTCTCTCTCTCTCTCTCTCTCTCTCTCTCTTGAATTATATACTGCACGCAACAGCTCTTTCTCTGTTTATTCTCTAACTCCCTCTACCGCTCTCTATCTAACATATTCTGTCTCTCTCCCTCTCTCATATTCAGTCGACCACCCGCTCCATCTGCTGTGTGAGATGGACCAGCTTGTCTGCTCGTCTGCCATCTCTCCCCAGAGCCCCACGGTTACAGAGAGGAGGGCAAAACTACACACAGCAAAAACACTCATATATATTGCAGAGACAGGAGATTTTCCTGATCCCCTGACAAGGACCCAGAGTTTTCCCTGTAGTTGTGCAGTTGGGTAGGAGCTCCTGGCTCCAGTCATAAGATGAAGTGTAATACTGGATTGCAACTCAAATACGCCACATTTGAAAAAATATGATGGAATTCTTTGTGGGTTTGAATAAACACCTGTTCACGTTATAAATGACGTGCCCTCTTTAGGGCTACACAAACAACCTCTTTGGGGATTTCCTAGGTCGTGAACAATGAATATGGAAAAACACAACAACACTTCCCCCTGCCTCCCGCTCTCTGCCTCCACTGTCTGCCTCTACCCTCTACCTCTCTGTCTGCCTCTACCCTCGACCTCTCTGTCTGCCTCTCCGTCTGCCTCTACCCTCTACCTCTCCGTCTGCCTCTCCCCTCTGTCTGCCTCTACCCTCTGTCTGCCTCTCCCCTCTACCTCTCTATCTGCCTTGCCCTCTGTCTGCCTCTACCTACCTCTCTATCTGCCTTGCCCTCTGTCTGCCTCTACCTACCTCTCTGTCTGCCTCTACCCTCGACCTCTCTGTCTGCCTCTACCCTCGACCTCTCTGTCTGCCTCTCCGTCTGCCTCTACCCTCTACCTCTCCGTCTGCCTCTCCCCTCTGTCTGCCTCTACCCTCTGTCTGCCTCTCCCCTCTACCTCTCTATCTGCCTTGCCCTCTGTCTGCCTCTACCTACCTCTCTATCTGCCTTGCCCTCTGTCTGCCTCTACCTTCCTCTCTGTCTGCCTCTACCCTCTACCTCTCTGTCTACCTACCTCTCTGTCTGTCTTGCCCCTTTGCCTCTACCCTCGACCTCTCTGTCTGCCTCTACCCTCGACCTCTCTGTCTGCCTCTACCCTCGACCTCTCTGTCTGCCTCTAACCTCGACCTCTCTGTCTGCCTCTCCCCTCGACCTCTCTGTCTGCCTCTACCCTCGACCTCTCTGTCTGCCTCTAACCTCGACCTCTCTGTCTGCCTCTCCCCTCGACCTCTCTGTCTGCCTCTACCCTCGACCTCTCTGTCTGCCTCTACCCTCTACCTCTCTGTCTGCCTCTACCCTCTACCTCTCCGTCTGCCTTGCCCTCTGTCTGCCTCTACCCTCTACCTCTCTGTCTGCCTTGCCCTCTGTCTGCCACTACCTACAGTGGGGGAAAAAAGTATTTAGTCAGCCACCAATTGTGCAAGTTCTCCCACTTAAAAAGATGAGAGAGGCCTGTAATTTTCATCATAGGTACACGTCAACTATGACAGACAAAATGAGAAGAAAAAAATCCAGAAAATCACATTGTAGGATTTTTAATGAATTTATTTGCAAATTATGGTGGGAAATAAGTATTTGGTCAATAACAAAAGTTTCTCAATACCTTGTTATATACCCTTTGTTGGCAATGACACAGGTCAAACGTTTTCTGTAAGTCTTCACAAGGTTTTCACACACTGTTGCTGGTATTTTGGCCCATTCCTCCATGCAGATCTCCTCTAGAGCAGTGATGTTTTGGGGCTGTCGCTGGGCAACACAGACTTTCAACTCCCTCCAAAGATTTTCTATGGGGTTGAGATCTGGAGACTGGCTAGGCCACTCCAGGACCTTGAAATGCTTCTTACGAAGCCACTCCTTCGTTGCCCGGGCGGTGTGTTTGGGATCATTGTCATGCTGAAAGACCCAGCCACGTTTCATCTTCAATGCCCTTGCTGATGGAAGGAGGTTTTCACTCAAAATCTCACGATACATGGCCCCATTCATTCTTTCCTTTACACGGATCAGTCGTCCTGGTCCCTTTGCAGAAAAACAGCCCCAAAGCATGATGTTTCCACCCCCATGCTTCACAGTAGGTATGGTGTTCTTTGGATGCAACTCAGCATTCTTTGTCCTCCAAACACGACGAGTTGAGTTTTTCCCAAAAAGTTCTATTTTGGTTTCATCTGACCATATGACATTCTCCCAATCCTCTTCTGGATCATCCAAATGCACTCTAGCAAACTTCAGATGGGCCTGGACATGTACTGGCTTAAGCAGGGGGACACGTCTGGCACTGCAGGATTTGAGTCCCTGGCGGCGTAGTGTGTTACTGATGGTAGGCTTTGTTACTTTGGTCCCAGCTCTCTGCAGGTCATTCACTAGGTCCCTGGTTCTGGGATTTTTGCTCACCGTTCTTGTGATCATTTTGACCCCACGGGGTTGAGATCTGGCGTGGAGCCCCAGATCGAGGGAGATTATCAGTGGTCTTGTATGTCTTCCATTTCCTAATAATTGCTCCCACAGTTGATTTCTTCAAACCAAGCTGCTTACCTATTGCAGATTCAGTCTTCCCAGCCTGGTGCAGGTCTTCAATTTTGTGTTTCTGGTGTCCTTTGACTGCTCTTTGGTCTTGGCCATAGTGGAGTTTGGAGTGTGACTGTTTGAGGTTGTGGACAGGTGTCTTTTATACCGATAACAAGTTCAAACAGGTGCCATTAATACAGGTAACGAGTGGAGGACAAAGGAGCCTCTTAAAGAAGAAGTTACAGGTCTGTGAGAGCCAGAAATCTTGCTTGTTTGTAGGTGACCAAATACTTATTTTCCACCATAATTTGCAAATAAATTCATAAAAAATCCTACAATGTGATTTTCTGGATTTTCTTTTCTCAATTTGTCTGTCCTAGTTGACATGTACCTATGATGAAAATTACAGGCCTCTCTCATCTTTTTAAGTGGGAGAACTTGCACAATTGGTGGCTAACTAAATACTTTTTTCCCCCACTGTACCTCTCTGTCTGCCTCTACCCTCTACCGCTCTGTCTGCCTTGCCCTCTGTCTGCCTCTACCCTCTACCTCTCTGTCTGCCTTGCCCTCTGTCTCCCTCTACCCTCTACCTCTCTGTCTGCCTTGCCCTCTGTCTGCCTCTACCCTTTACCTCTCTGTCTGCCTTGCCCTCTGTCTGCCTCTACCTACCTCTCTGTCTGCCTCTACCCTCTACCTCTCTGTCTGCCTTGCCCTCTGTCTGCCTCTACCCTTTACCTCTCTGTCTGCCTTGCCCTCTGTCTGCCTCTACCCTCTACCTCTCTGTCTGCCTCTACCCTCTACCTCTCTGTCTGCCTTGCCCTCTGTCTGCCTCTACCCTTTACCTCTCTGTCTGCCTTGCCCTCTGTCTGCCTCTACCCTCTACCTCTCTGTCTGCCTCTACCCTCTACCTCTCTGTCTGCCTTGCCCTCTGTCTGCCTCTACCCTTTACCTCTCTCTCTGTCTGTCTTGCCCTGCCTCTGCCTCATTCTCCCCCTGCCTCCACCCTCTACCTCCCTACACACACACACACACATGCACGCAGACAGACACACACACACACACGCACTCACACACACACACACACACACACACACACACACACACACACACACACACACACACACACACACACACACACACACACACACACACACACACACACACACACACACACACACACACACACACACACACACACACACACACACACACACACACACACACACACACACACATACACACACACACACATACTGGTGACCTGGAGCTATTCCAGTTCTCTCTCTGTGTGTGTGTCTGGGGGCTAAACAGGCCTCCCTCAAACTCACCATCAAATATTTAACAGGGAAGAGATGCAAAAACAACAGTCTGTCTGTGTGTGTGTGTGTGTGTGTGTGTGTGTGTGTGTGTGTGTGTGTGTGGTGTCTGTCTCTCCATCTCTTGTTTCTAAAACACATTGATTTTTAACAATACAGAGATACATGTTTCTATTCAGCTCACATTGTCCTACGAAGACTGACTGAATACACAGTACTAATGCATTCCACATATCCAGTGAGAGCCATGAAGACAGAACAGAGTACGCGTCCCAAACGTCACCCAGTTCCCTATGTAGTGCACCATAGGCCTCTGGTCAAAAGTAGAGCACTATGTAGGGCATAGGGTGCCATTTGGGACGCAGACAGAGACTCAGCTGGGTACTTACAGTAGGTGTCCTTAAGAAGATAGTTAGGGGACTGCCCTAGTTCATCAAACTAGGTCAGGGTGTATCATCACGGGCTACTATCTGCATCTCTGGCATACTAATTATAAAGGGCTAGCTGCCTTACACTCCTATTCAGACCTGGGTTCAAATACTATTTTAAATCTTTCAAATGCTTTAAGTGTTTTCTTTAGCCTACCTGGAGTCCCAGGTGGGCGGGGTTTACAGTTGTGGGACTATTCTATTGGTCCATTAAGCCAGGCAAGCTCCATCAAGCACAGATAAAGTATTTGAAATTATTTCAAATAGTATTTGAACCCAGGTCCCTATTTCAACACACAGACACTCTAATGGTTACATGCTGTTGCTCACTGTTTCATGTCAAAATCAAATCAAATCAAATGTTATTTGTCACATGCGCCGAATACAACAGGTGTGAAATGTGTAATGCTTACTTACAAGCCCTTAACCAACAATGCAGTTTTAAGAAAAATATGTTTATCTTGATATAGTTAAGGTTAATTTATAACATGTTGATTTAACAGAAAAATAACTTACTCAAAATTCCCAGGTTTTCCTGGTTGGAGGATTCCAGATGTAATTCTGAATATGAGGTTTGAGAAAAGAAAAGGCAAGCCATTTAAATGCATGGCAGCAGGGAGACAGCCTGGGTTGATTATCATGCATCAATGTACATCACTGTTCTGCTCCTCTGATGTGAGCTCTGTCACATCTACCCGTTCATGTTTTCACCTGAATTCAGTGTTAGCAGGAAGGGGAAAAGGTATTTCATAGACAACATCATCAGGCTAGGAGATAGACTTAGATGTGTACGTGTGTGTGTGTGTGTGTGTGTGTACGTACATATTTTGATACAAGGAAGGACTATACAGTACGCATAGTAAAAAACTGTCTGATGATGATGTAAATACAGAGTGCCATTGAGAAAGTGAGAGCGGTGTTATAGAGTTGATAGAGATTTTTGTGAATCACATATTCACAGATTCACAGATATGGTAATAAGGGATGAACATGTCTATATTTAAATATATCACACATATTTCAAGACATCACACATACCCACGCGTAGAGAAACAGCAGATGTGCAAGTGACCTTCTCTCCGGAAAAAAACTCTGTTGTATGGAAACATACGGGGTGACAATGGAGGCTGGTGGGGGGAGGAAGGCTCAAAGTAATGGATGGAATGAATGGAATGGTATCAACAACATGGTCTTTGATGTGTTTGATATCATTCCATTGATTCCATTCCAGCCATTACTATGAGCCCGTCCTCCGATTTAAAGTGCCACCAGCCACCACTGATGGGTGACTATGAGGGGGTGTGGTATTAAGCCAATATACCACGGCTAAGGGCTGTACTTATGCACGACTCAACGCGGAGTGCCTGGATACAGCCCTTAGCCGTGATATATTGGCCATATATCAAACACCCCCGAGGTGCCTTATTGATATTATAAACTGGTTACCAACGTAATTAGACCAGTAAATAGTAAATGTTTTGTGATACACATAGCATACGGTCTGTAGTATACAGTGGGGAAAAAAAGTATTTAGTCAGCCACCAATTGTGCAAGTTCTCCCACTTAAAAAGATGAGAGGCCTGTAATTTTCATCATAGGTACACGTCAACTATGACAGACAAAATGAGAAGAAAAAAAATCCAGAAAATCACATTGTAGGATTTTTTATGAATTTATTTGCAAATTATGGTGGGAAATAAGTATTTGGTCAATAACAAAAGTTTCTCAATACTTTGTTATATACCCTTTGTTGGCAATGACACAGGTCAAACATTTTCTGTAAGTCTTCACAAGGTTTTCACACACTGTTGCTGGTATTTTGGCCCATTCCTCCATGCAGATCTCCTCTAGAGCAGTGATGTTTTGGGGCTGTCGCTGGGCAACACAGACTTTCAACTCCCTCCAAAGATTTTCTATGGGGTTGAGATCTGGAGACTGGTTAGGCCACTCCAGGACCTTGAAATGCTTCTTACAAAGCCACTCCTTCGTTGCCCGGGCGGTGTGTTTGGGATCATTGTCATGCTGAAAGACCCAGCCACGTTTCATCTTCAATGCCCTTGCTGATGGAAGGAGGTTTTCACTCAAAATCTCACGATACATGGCCCCATTCATTATTTCCTTTACACGGATCAGTTGTCCTGGTCCCTTTGCAGAAAAACAGCCCCAAAGCATGATGTTTCCACCCCCATGCTTCACAGTAGGTATGGTGTTCTTTGGATGCAACTCAGCATTCTTTGTCCTCCAAACACGACAAGTTGAGTTTTTACCAAAAAGTTATATTTTGGTTTCATCTGACCATATGACATTCTCCCAATCCTCTTCTGGATCATCCAAATGCACTCTAGCAAACTTCAGACGGGCCTGGACATGTACTGGCTTAAGCAGGGGGACACGTCTGGCACTGCAGGATTTGAGTCCCTGGCGGCGTAGTGTGTTACTGATGGTAGGCTTTGTTACGTTGGTCCCAGCTCTCTGCAGGTCATTCACTAGGTCCCCCCGTGTGGTTCTGGGATTTTTGCTCACCGTTCTTGTGATCATTTTGACCCCACGGGGTGAGATCTTGCGTGGAGCCCCAGATCGAGGGATATTATCAGTGGTCTTGTATGTCTTCCATTTCCTAATAATTGCTCCCACAGTTGATTTCTTCAAACCAAGCTGCTTACCTATTGTAGATTCAGTCTTCCCAGCCTGGTGCAGGTCTACAATTTTGTTTCTGGTGTCCTTTGACAGCTCTTTGGTCTTGGCCATAGTGGAGTTTGGAATGTGACTGTTTGAGGTTGTGGACAGGTGTCTTTTATACTGATAACAAGTTCAAACAGGTGCCATTAATACAGGTAACGAGTGGAGGACAGAGGAGCCTCTTAAAGAAGAAGTTACAGGTCTGTGAGAGCCATAAATCTTGCTTGTTTGTAGGTGACCAAATACTTATTTTCCACCATAATTTGCAAATAATTTCATTAAAAATCCTACAATGTGATTTTCTGGATTTTCTTTTCTCAATTTGTCTGTCCTAGTTGACGTGTACCTATGATGAAAATTACAGGCCTCTCTCATCTTTTTAAGTGGGAGAACTTGCACAATTGGTGGCTGACTAAATACTTTTTTCCCCACTGTACCACGGCTGTCAGCCAATCAGCATTCAGGGCTCGAACGACCCAGTTTAGAAAATGTAAATACAGAGTGTCATTGAGAAAGTGAGAGCGGTGTGATAGAGTTGATAGAGATTCTTTTGAATCACACATTCACAGATTCACAGATATGGTAATAAGGGATGAACATGCCTATATTTAAATATATCACACATATTTCAAGATATCACACATACCCACGCATAGAGAAACAGCAGATGTACAAGTGTGACTTTCCACAGTGTATTCTCTGAACTGAGAGGTTCAGTTTCAAAACCAACAAGCTCTCGCAGTCGAGAATCTGACGTTTGACCATTAACGAATTTCTAAGGTTACGTTTAGGCATTCATTCCGAAGCACTGGGACTGAACACACGACCCTATAAGCCGGAGCTCACTGCTTAAGCCCATCTGCCATCCCCGTCAACAGTAGCCTAGAAAACCCCAAGCCTACTTGATGGTAATAGTGCTCACCGTTGCCCCTGGTGGTCGGTGTTGAAGTACTTTCCCGACATCCTGCTTACCTGAACGGACGTCGAATTTCACAGTGGATCTTGAGCGACCTGGCTGTTCGTAATGACTATCAATGGTGTGCATACTCTGCTGCCCTAACTTATATAGAGTCTAGAGGGGAAATGTTTCAGATTAGCTTTATAACCAAGTATGTACTATGTATCTATAGGGGACGTGTACAGATGCAGTCTTTTTTTGTGCACGTCAAAGCACAGCACAACACAACACAGCATGCAGCACTCGCCTGGGTCAAATTCTGCGAGAGAAAGGCAGACACAAAATAATAACATGTCCCTGGTGGTGATGATGTGTGGCATTTGTTATTTCAATTGAATGCGGTCAAATAATTTCCCCAGGTGATTTTGACCCAGGTGAGTGTGGTGTGCTGTGACACACGTAAAATAAAAGATATGTACACAAATAATGTTGATTTTGAGACAATATATTCTTCATACTTTATACACCCCAACATGAAAATCATGTAACCCAATGTTTAGAAAGCTGTAATTTCTCGACCGAGGGAGGCATATCCATAACATAAGGGAATAAAAACTCATCCAGGTATTTGGGAAAATTCCATATAACAAATGTCCATGACTCTGATGCTGTGGAAGAGAGACTGTGTGAGTTTTCACCGAGACTTGCAATAAAATACAGCTGAATCGATCAGCTCAAGGGAAAATAATCCCCTCAACCCATTTCACTAAGACCTCACAGCCAATTTTAGCTAAGACCCCCTGCAATCATCTGCGCTAGCTTAACCCCCTGTCAAGGACTAACCTTTCAGAAAAACAGAAAACATATCTTCTCAAAACAAGTGTCCATGAACATTCAGACCAATGAATCGTGTGGGAGGGTGACTCAAATGGCTGGCTGGATGTGCCTGTTGAAATGACTTATTTGGCTCAAAGGCGTGTGGAATCTAGCAGAGAGAAAGGTTGTAACCCTGTTGTCTGGCTACAGCCGAAATGGAAAGAGATTTCAGACACATGAGACTTACCTGTGAGACATAACATTTGATTTTAGCTCGCAACCATTTCAGATCCAAATTCAAACCCATTATTGTGTGTGTGTGTGTGTGTGTGTGTGTGTGTGTCAGTGTGTGTGTGCGTGTGTGCGTGTCTGTGTGTGTGTGTGAATGAATGAATGAATGAGTGCGTGTGTGTGTGTGCGTGTGTGTGTGTGTGCGTGAGTGAGTGTATGTGTGTGTGTGTGTGCCCATGTGTTGTGTAAGAGGCAGAACTAGCTGGATGTGTCAGGGAGTCTCGCAGCTCCGTTGTGCTGTTTTCTTTCAGAAAGAACACCAGGAGAGGAGATTCATTATA
Source organism: Coregonus lavaretus (assembly GCF_964263955.1). Lineage (NCBI taxonomy): Eukaryota > Metazoa > Chordata > Actinopteri > Salmoniformes > Salmonidae > Coregonus > Coregonus lavaretus. The sequence continues at coordinate 35,149 of NW_028166750.1, forward strand.
CTGTAGAGACATCAGCCTAGCTCAACCACACACACACAGAGAGAGAGAGAGAAAGAGAGAGAAACACACACACACACAGAAACACGCACACTCACAGAGACACACACACACACACACACACACAGAAACACGCACACACAGAGAGAGAGAGAGAAACACACACAGAGAGCCACACAAACACACACATGCACACTCACAGAGAGAGAGAGAGAAACACACAAACACACAGAGAGAGAGAGAGAGAGAGAGAGACACACACACACAGGCGCTTTCAGGTGCAGATGAAGTGTCGTTGCTGCTGTGTGTTATCGGTGCTCAGCAGACGAGAGGGAGACATTGCGGAGGAGAAACAACCCTGAAGCTATTTTCCCCCTCTCAGTGTGTGTGTGCGTGTGCGCGCATGTGCGTGTGTGTGCGTGTTAGAATAGAGGAACACACAAGGCCAATCCCTTTAGATCTGTGTTAGCATGGCAGTGACACAAGGCTATAGCCTCCTCGCTATGTGAGAGTATAAAGTAGCTACCAAACCACTTCACAATGGCGCGTCTCAAATGGCACCCTATAGTGCACTACTTTAGACCAGGGCCCTATGGACTATACCAAAGGCCTATGCACTATAAAGGGAATAGGGTGCCATTTGGGATGCAGAATGTCTTTCTCCTCACAGGCTCATTTGAAACACAAGAATGACCTTCTCTCCGGAAAACAACTCTGTAGTATGGAAACATATGCATATGCGACAGTGGAGGCTGGTGGGGGAGGAAGGCTCAAAGTAATGGATGGAATGAATGGAATGGTATCAACAACATGGTCTTTGATGTGTTTGATATCATTCCATTGATTACATTCCAGTCATTACTATGAGCCCGTCCTCCAATTTAAAGTGCCACCAGCCACCACTGATGGGTGACTAAGAGGGGGTGTGGTATTAAGCCAATATACCACAGCTAAGGGCTGTTCTTACGCACGACGCAACGCAGAGTGCCTGGATACAGCCCTTAGCCGTGATATATTGGCCATATATCACAAACCCCCGAGGGGCCTTATTGATATTATAAACTGGTTACCAACGTAATTAGACCAGTAAATAGTAAATGTTTTGTCATACCCGTAGTATACAGTCTGATATACCATGGCTGTCAGCCAATCAGCATTCAGGGCTCGAACCACCCAGTTTAGAAAATGCTATAGATCCCACATCAACAAAAGATATGTATGTTATTTCTGGTGATCAATACGCATAGAAAGTGGATAAGTATGGATGCGCATCACAATGGTCAAATGTAAACACAACTGGAGACACCGCTTCAGTTTTGGATAAGGGTTATTAACACTGCAGCACTACTGTAGCTATAACAAAATAGTGTAAAAGCGTTTGTTAACTAAGTGTAAACAACTTTAGCTGGCTAGCTAATCATCTTGCCTAACTGTGGGGCAAAGAAATTAACGTACAGTCGCTCTGACATTTGGAGACAGCATCGCAAAGAGATTTGCGGTGACTAATTAACGGTATACATTGAGTATACAAAACATTAAGAACATCTGCTCTTTCCATGACATAGACTGACTTGGTGAATACAGGTGGAAGCTATGATCCCTTATGTTCTGAGGACAATAGGGGGGGTTGCAACTCAATATTAGGAAGGTGTTCCTAATGTTTGGTATACTCAGTGTATACCGTTAATTAGTCACCGCAAATCTCTTTGCGATGCTGTCTCCAAATGTCAGAGCGACTTGTATGCGGTAGGCGAAGTCAAGAGCAGGACACCGAGCTACTGGCACGTACTTTACTGAACACAATGCAATACAAAGTACAGACGCCAACCTCCTTACTGAGAGGAACAAAATAACCTGCACACATAGGCAACTGCCGAAAAGACGAGAAACAATTACGCACAATACACAATGAGAAACAGAGGGTTATAAAGGGAACACAATACAACATAATTGGAAACAGGTGTAAACAATAAAGACCAAACACCGAAACATAGATCGGCAGCAGCTAGTACTCCGGGGACGACGAACGCCGAAGCCTGCCCGAGCAAGGAGGAGGAGCAGCCTCGGCTGAATCCGTGACACCAAAACTGCAAGGTGACTCCAGTAATGTTTACTTTTTGACGTTCAATGACGTCTCCACTTTCCAAGCAGATTATGGATTAGAGAAAAACGAATATCTAATATTCAGGCAAATCTTGAGGAATACAAGCAGTGTCTCAGAGAGCAGTTGAAGCTCATATTAAGATGATTAGTATTGCAACAGTGTCTCTCTCTCCTGACGAATATAAGATGTTTTAATTGCCAACTATTATTCATAAACCATAGACTATTATCTTCTCCAGCTGCAATCACAGGCAATTTGTACGCTGCTGTTAAACACACACACACAGAGAGAGAGAGAGAGACAGACAAACAGACACACAAACACATGCAGATACACACTCTACCAGTGTGTGTGTGTGCGTGCGTGTGTGTGTGTGTGCACATCTAAACGCGGAGTGCTGAGCACACAGGCACACACACACTGTTGTTCCTTCCTCTGTCATGTCGGTTTATGTGAACTTCTACAATATGTTTAGAAACAACAATAGATCATCAGTGTTCTGCGCAGTGTTCTAAGGCACTGCATCTTAGTGCTTGAGGTGTCACGACAGACCCCCTGGTTCGCTTCCAGGCTGTATCACAACAGGCCGTGATTGGGAGTCCCATAAGGCGGCGCACAATTGGCCCAGCGTCGTCCGGGTTTGGCCGGTGTAGGCCGTCATTGTAAATAAGAATTTGTTCTTAACTGACTTGCCTAGTTAAATAAAGGTAAAATAAAATAAAAAAATAAAAATCAGCTGATATAAATATCATTTTAAATTAATGACATATGGAGGTAACACTTTATTTGGATAGTCCATCTGTAGATGCTCTACACACTATCTACAGACTATCAGTAACATTTCAACTATCTATTAACCATAACCCTAGCTCTAACTCTAACCTTAACGCTTATCTTAACCCCAGCTCTAACCCTAACCTTAACCCTTATCCTAACCCTAACCTAACCTTAACCCTTACCCTAACCATTTTACATTTTAGTCATTTAGCAGACGCTCTTATCCAGAGCGACTTACAGTTAGTGAGTGCATACATTTTCATACTGGCCCCCCGTGGGAAACGAACCCACAACCCTGCGCCATGCTCTACCAACTGAGCTACAGGGGACTAGCCCTAACCTAACCCTAACCTTAGCAAGCAGTTGCTTATCAACAGATAGTTTGTTGATAGTATGACCGTCTGTAGAGCATCTACTGATAGAAAATCTGGACTAGACAAATAAAGTGTGACCTACTGTATATAGCTTCTGGCGGTGTGACTGTTTGTTTATTTATTGAATCCCAGATTGCCCCTTTAACATCGCAGCCTGAGATATGTAGCTATAACAAAGTAATTCCATCCTCATTTCCATAAAGGTCACCAGAACGTCTCTCTCTCTCTCTCTCCCCCTTCATTCCTTCACTCTTTGTTCCCTCTCACCCTCCTTTCATTAGGGGCTTTTCTATATATATCTGGGGTCTTTTTATCATGTCAGTGTCCTCCCCTCCTCAGCCCTGACCTCAGGTGACCTTTCTGGGCTGTCATGATGTCACACTATAGACTTACATCACCTTTGACCCGTAAGCTTTGAGTGCATCATCCCCTGACCAGTGGGAAAGTAGAGGGTAGTATACTTGCATACTGAGCAGGGTTACACTCCGATACACACCCAGTCACACAGACGATACAGAGGCATGAACTCACACACACACACACAGACAAAACACAGACACAAACACTGCTACACACACACACACACACACGCAACCAAGGGGGATGGGTGGGAAGGGGATGGGTGGGAGTCTAGGAGAAGGTCTCTCCTAAATTATTGATGCTCCTGGAACTATGCTCCCTTGTCCAAATCTAAAGTCCCCTCTTTGTCAGACTCCTACCTCCACTACAATAGTCCTCTGGTCTGAATGCAGGGGCCAGCTGACAGCCTAACTTCACTGACCCATAGAGTATTAAGGGTTAACCTGAGATGGCATGCTTAGCTAATGGCTATTTAATGTTTAATTATTCAAGATCAGTCTTGGGGCTTGACATGTTGTACCACTAAGTAGGGAAAACACCACTCCCGCCTCTCCTTGTGTGCATCCCAAATGGCACCCTATTTCGCATCCCAAATGGCACCCTATTTCCTATATAGTGCACTTCTTTTGATCAGAGCCCTATGGAGTCCCAAATGGCACCCTATTCCCTATATAGTGTGTATTGTAGGTTGTTGTGTCATGGTTTGCATGGCCTCCAGACTCATTGGCTAGCTTCTAGAACATCACCATTTACCAACACATGACCCAAAAAATAAATGCAAGCAAAGATTTCATAGTGGAGTTAAGGTTGAGAATATATTAGACTGCTCAAGTCAATCTGCCAATGTTAAGTCCAATCAAGCATCACTTGCTGATGCTCGTTCATGGAGAGGTGAGGAGAGGAGGATGACTGCAGGAGTGAAAGTAAATGTCATCCAGCCCTCATTAAATGCCTGCGCTTGGCTTCCTGATTTCTCTGAGAGGGAGGGTGAGAGAGAGTGAGTGAGTGAGTGAGTGAGTGAGAGAGGAGAGAGAGAGCGAGAGAGAGCGAGACAGACAGAGAGAGAGAGAAAGAAAGAGAGAGAGAGAGGGAGAGAATAAAAAATATTGGACTGCTCGATTAGGGTTCTTGAGGCAGACACTGTGGGTTGAATATTACTCCTTAATGCTATCAAGATGAATACTTAGGACTTGCGGCTGGCCGATTGCAAATGAAACAGTTGTTTATTAAGGTCTTCGTGGGCTGGAGAAGAGAAGAGGAGAGGCGAGGAGAGGGAAAAACACCTCCACTATGCTGATCCTCAACAGAGGGGCCCCACAAGGGTGCGTGCTCAGCCCCCTCCTGTACTCCAACTCAGTCATCAAGTTTGCAGACGACACAACAGTAGTAGGCCTGATTACCAACAATGACGAGACAATATCACTATTTCTAAAACAAGCCATAGAAAGTTGGTTGCAATTTGAATTTAATCCTCCAGAAATAATGCAACAAATATTGTGGTTAAACTCAAATATACTAATTGATAAAACACTTTTTTTTTTTTTTACAAAATGTTTAAAAAAGGTATAATCTTCGTAAATGATATTATCGGTAGGACTGGTGGAGTTATGTCACACATGCAGCTAACAAAAACATATGGAAATGTCTGCTCTACCCAAAATCACAACCAAATAATTGCAGCATAACCACAAAAATGGAAAAGGAAAGTGGAAGGGGGAAAAAGTAAGGAACTTGTCTGTCGGCCTTGCATTAAATAATATAATTGGTTAAAGACAATTGTGATAAATAAAAAATTATACCAGTTTCATTTAAGGACCAAAGGATTGACAGCAGTCCCATATAGATTGCAAAATAGTTGGGAAGAGATTTTTGACGTATCGATTCCATGGCATAGTGTTTATGAATTGATACGCAAAACGATGCCGGATTCAAAACTTCGAATTTTTCCATTTAAATTATTATATAAAATTCTTGCTACTCAATAGAATGTTATTTATATGGGGGATACATTCTTCCCAGTCTCTGCGAAGAGACAGAATCATTAGATCATTTGTTTTGGTACTGTCCATTTGTAGCTTGTTTTTGGACACAGGTCCAGGAATGGCTAAAGGATTGCAATATTTACCTGGAGCTAACCCTGCAGATAGCACTACTGGGTGATCTGAAAAGTCATAGTCAATCGATCAATAATATAATAATACTTTTAGCAAAACATTTTATATTCAATTTACGATCTGTAGAAACAATGAGAATAGAAATAACTTTAGTAAAACATCACAATACAGTTGAAAAATATATGGCAAATAGAAATCCAATATGGATGGTGTTAAGAGATCGATGGGAGTTGTTGAATGGAGCTGAAGGATGGGACTAATAACAACAAGATAACTAATGTAAAGCATACTGTGTCCATAATAAGTATATAGGTTATAGGTTGAGAGCTTTTGTGAAAGAGCACAGTTAGAAAAATATGGCATATAGAAGCAAACCAGATGGACATCATGAAAAGGATCGGAGGAAGTTCAGGAGTAAAAACAAACAAAATATAATTATTGTAGAATTTGTCCATAAAATGTATATAGTATGTATGGGCTAGAAGTAGAGGCCTAAGCGTTGTTGATCTAAGTATAAATACACCTGTTCTGAAGGCCCCAGAGTCTGCAACACCACTAAGCAAGGGGCACCATGAAGACCAAGGAGCTCTCCAAACAGGTCAGGGACAAAGTTGTGGAGAAGTACAGATCAGGGTTGGGTTATAAAAAAGTATCAGAAACTTTGAACATCCCACGGAGCACCATTAAATCCATTATAAAAAAATTGAAAGAATATGGCACCACAACAAACCTGCCAAGAGAGGGCCGCCCACCAAAACTCACGGACAAGGCAAGGAGGGCATTAATCAGAGAGGCAACAAAGAGACCAAAGATAACCCTGAAGGAGCTGCAAAGCTCCACAGCAGAGATTGGAGTGTCTGACCACTTTAAGCCGTACACTCCACAGACCTGGGCTTTACGGAAGAATGGCCAGAAAAAAGCCATTGCTTAAAGAAAATAATAAGCAAACATGTGGGAGACTCCCCAACCATATGGAAGAAGGTACTCTGGTCAGATGAGACTAAAGTTGAGCTTTTTGGCCATCAAGGAAAACGCTATGTCTGGCGCAAACCCACCACCTCTCATCACCCCGAGAACACCATCCCCACAGTGATGTTTTTCATTGGCAGGGACTGGGAAACTGGTCAGAATTGAAGGAATGATGGATGGCGCTAAATACAGGGAAATTCTTGATGGAAACCTGTTTCAGTCTTCCAGAGATTTGAGACTGGATGGAGGTTCACCTTCCAGCAGGACAATGACCCTAAGCATACTGCTAAAGCAACACTTGAGTGGTTTAAAGGGAAACATTTAAATGTCTTGGAATGGCCTAGTCAAAGCCCAGACCTCAATCCAATTGAGAATCTGTGGTATGACTTAAAGATTGCTGTACACCAGCGGAACCCATCCAACTTCAAGGAGCTGGAGCAGTTTTGCCTTGAAGAATGGGCAAAAACCCCAGTGGCTAGATGTGCCAAGCTTATTGAGACATACCCCAAGAGACTTGCAGCTGTAATTGCTGCAAAAGGTGGCTCTACAAAGTATTGACTTTGGGGGGGGGGGGGGGGGGGGGGTGAATAGTTTTCTGTTTTTTTTGTCTTATTTCTTGTTTGTTTCACAATACCAAATATTTTGCATCTTCAAAGTGGTAGGCATGTTGTGTAAATCAAATGATACAAACCCCCAAACAATCCATTTTAATTCCAGGTTTTAAGGCAACAAAATAGGAAAAATGCCAAGGGGGGTGAATACTTTCGCAAGCCACTGTATATGGGCAGGTATCTTAGTGGTTAAGAGCATTGTGCCAGTAACCGAAAGGTCGCTGGTTCAAATCCCTGAGCCGACTAGGTGAAAAATCTGTCGATGTGCCCTTGAGTAAGGCACTTAACCATAATTGCTCCTGTAAGTCGCTTTGGATAAAAGCGTCTGCTAAAATGTATATGTGTGTATATGTATATGTGTGTATATATATATATATATGTACAGTGCGGGAAAAAAGTATTTGATCCCCTGCTGATTTTGTACGATTGCCCACTGACAAAGACATGATCAGTCTATAATTTTAATGGTAGGTTTATTTGAACAGTGAAAGACAGAATAACAACAAATAAATCCTCAAAACGCATGTCAAAAATGTTATAAATTGATTTGCATTTTAATGAGGGAAATAAGTATTTGACCCCTCTACAAAACATGCCTTAGTACTTGGTGGCAAAACCCTTGTTGGCAATCACAGAGCTCAGACGTTTCTTGTAGTTGGCCACCAGGATTGCACACATCTGAGGAGAGTTTTTGTCCCACTCCTCTTTGCAGATCTTCTCCAAGTCATTAAGGTTTCGAGCCTGACGTTTGGCAACTCGAACCTTCAGCTCCCTCCACAGATTTTTTATGGGATTAAGGTCTGGAGACTGGCTAGGCCACTCCAGGACCTTAATGTGCTTCTTCTTGAGCCACTCCTTTGTTGCATTGGCCGTGTGTTTTGGGTCATTGTCACGCTGGAATACCCATCCACGACCCATTTTCAATGCCCTGGCTGAGGGAAGGAGGTTCTCACCCAAGATTTGACGGTACATGGCCCTGTCAATCATCCCTTTGATGTGGTGAAGTTGTCCTGTCCCCTTAGCAGAAAAACACCCCCAAAGCATAATGTTTCCACCTCCATGTTTGACAGTGGGGATGGTGTTCTTGGGGTCATAGGCAGCATTCCTCCTCCTCCAAACATGACGAGTTGACATGATGCCAAAGAGCTTGATTTTGGTCTCATCTGACCACAACACTTTCACCCGGTTCTCCTCTGAATCATTCAGATGTTCATTGGCAAACTTCAGACGGGCCTGTATATGTGCTTTCTTGAGCAGGGGGACCTTGCGGGCGCTGCAGGATTTCAGTCCTTCACGGCGTAGTGTGTTACCAATTGTTTTCTTGGTGACTATGGTCCCAGCTGCCTTGAGATCATTGACAAGATCCTCCCGTGTAGTTTTGGGCTGATTCCTCACCGTTCTCATGATCATGATCCGCCCCGTTCTCAGGGCGGCAGGTAGCTTAGTGGTTAAGAGCGTTGTGCCAGTAACCGAAAGGTCGCTGGTTCTCATCCCTGAGCCGACTAAGTGAAAAATCTGTCGATGTGCACTTGAGCAAGGCACTTAACCCTAATTGCTCCTGTAAGTCGCTCTGGATAAGAGCGTCTGCTAAATGACCAATTTATTTATTTATTTTTATCATTGCAACTCCACAAGGTGAGATCTTGCATGGAGCCCCAGGCCGAGGGAGATTGACAGTTATTTTGTGTTTCTTCCAACTGTTGTCACCTTCTCACCAAGCTGCTTGGCGATGGTCTTGTAGCCCATTCCAGCCTTGTGTAGGTCTACAATCTTGTCCCTGACATCCTTGGAGAGCTCTTTGGTCTAGGCCATGGTGGAGAGTTTGGAATCTGATTGATTGATTGCTTCTGTGGACAGGTGTCTTTTATACAGGTAACAAACTGAGATTAGGAGCACTCCCTTTAAGAGTGTGCTTCTAATCTCAGCTCGTTACCTGTATAAAAGACACCTGGGAGCCAGAAATCTTTCTGATTGAGAGGGGGTCAAATACTTATTTCCCTCATTAAAATGCAAATCAATTTATAACATTTTTGACATGCGTTTTTCTGGATTTTTGTTGTTGTTATTCTGTCTCTCACTGTTCAAATAAACCTACCATTAAAATTATAGACTGATCATGTCTTTGTCAGTGGGCAAATGTACAAAATCAGCAGGGGATCAAATAGTTTTTTCCCTCATTGTATATATATATATATACAGTGGGGAGAACAAGTATTAGATACACTGCCGATTTTGCAGGTTTTCCTACTTACAAAGCATGTAGAGGTCTGTAATTTTTATCATAGGTACACTTCAACTGTGAGAGACGGAATCTAAAACAAAAATCCAGAAAATCACATTGTATGATTTTTAAGTAATTAATTTGCATTTTATTGCATGACATAAGTATTTGATCACCTACCAACCAGTAAGAATTCCGGCTCTCACAGACCTGTTAGTTTTTCTTTAAGAAGCCCTCCTGTTCTCCACTCATTACCTGTATTAACTGCACCTGTTTGAACTGGTTACCTGTATAAAAGACACCTGTCCACACACTCAATCAAACAGACTCCAACCTCTCCACAATGGCCAAGACCAGACAGCTGTGTAAGGACATCAGGGATAAAATTGTAGACATGCACAAGGCTGGGATGGGCTACAGGACAATAGGCAAGCAGCTTGGTGAGAAGGCAACAACTGTTGGCGCAATTATTAGAAAATGGAAGAAGTTCAAGATGACGGTCAATCACCCTCGGTCTGGGGCTCCATGCAAGATCTCACCTCGTGGGGCATCAATGATCATGAGGAAGGTGAGGGATCAGCCCAGAACTACACGGCAGGACCTGGTCAATGACCTGAAGAGAGCTGGGACCACAGTCTCAAAGAAAACCATTAGTAAAACACTACGCCGTCATGGATTAAAATCCTGCAGCGCACGCAAGGTCCCCCTGTTCAAGCCAGCGCATGTCCAGGCCCGTCTGAAGTCTGCCAATGACCATCTGGATGATCCAGAGGAAGAATGGGAGAAGGTCATGTGGTCTGATGAGACAAAAATAGAGCTTTTTGGTCTAAACTCCACTCGCCGTGTTTGGAGGAAGAAGAAGGATGAGTACAACCCCAAGAACACCATCCTGACCGTGAAGCATGGAGGTGGAAACATCATTCTTTGGGGATGCTTTTCTGAAAAGGGGACAGGACGACTGCACCGTATTGAGGGGAGGATGGATGGGGCCATGTATCGCGAGATCTTGGCCAACAACCTCCTTCCCTCAGTAAGAGCATTGAAGATGGGTCGTGGCTGGGTCTTCCAGCATGACAACGACCCGAAACACACAGCCAGGGCAACTAAGGAGTGGCTCCGTAAGAAGCATCTTAAGGTCCTGGAGTGGCCTAGCCAGTCTCCAGACCTGAACCCAATAGAAAATCTTTGGAGGGAGCTGAAAGTCCGTATTGCCCAGCGACAGCCCCGAAACCTGAAGGATCTGGAGAAGGTCTGTATGGAGGAGTGGGCCAAAATCCCTGCTGCAGTGTGTGCAAACCTGGTCAAGACCTACAGGAAACGTATGATCTCTGTAATTATTATTAAGTACTGCTTTTCTGATGTATCAAATACTTATGTCATGCAATAAAATGCAAATTAAATTACATAAAAATCATACAATGTGATTTTCTGGATTTTTGTTTTAGATTCCGTCTCTCACAGTTGAAGTGTACATATGATAAAAATTACAGACCTCTACATGCTTTGTAAGTAGGAAAACCTGCAAAATTGGCAGTGTATCAAATACTTGTTCTCCCCACTGTATATATATTTGCGTGAAAAAAAAGCATATATATACATTGGAAGTGATGCAGACAATTACATTGATGGAAGTTACAATCTATCTGAAATATTAAAGATGATCTACCCCCTAAAAAAAAAAACGAGACAGCCTACAGGAAGGAGGTGAGGGCTCTGGGAGAGTGGTGCCAGGAAAATAACCTCTCCCTCAATTTCAACAAAACGAAGGAGCTGATTGTGGACTTCAGGAGACAGCATCTACCATCTACATCGACGGGGCCGCAGTGGAAAATGTGAAAAGCTTCAAGTTCCTCAACGTACACATCACTGACAATCTGAAATGGTCCACCCACACAGACAGTGTGGTGAAGAAGGCGCAACAGCACCTCTTCAACCTCAGGAGGCTGAAGAAATTCGGCTCTCCAGAGGGTGGTGCGGTCTACCCAACGCATCACCGGGGGCACACTGCCTGCCCTCCAGGACACCTACAGCACCCGATGTCACAGGAAGGCCAAAAAGATCATCAAGGACATCAACCACCCGAGCCACGGCCTGTTCACCACGCTATTATCCAGAAGGCGAGGTCAGTACAGGTGCATCAAAGCTGGGATTGAGAGACTAAAAAACTGCTTCTATCTCAAGGCCATCAGACTGTTAAATATTCATTACTAGCCGGCCTCCACCCAGTACCCTGCCCTGAACTTAGTCACTGTCACTACTCGGCTACCACCCGGTTAATCAACCCTGCACCTTAGAGACTGCTACCCTATGTACATAGACATGGAATCACTGGTTACATTAATAATGGAACACTGGTCATTTACAGTGAGGGAAAAAAGTAATTGATCCCCTGCTGATTTTGTACGTTTGCCCACTGACAAAGAAATGATCAGTCTATAATTTTAATGGTAGGTTTATTTGAACAGTGAGAGACAGAATAACAACAACAAAATCCAGAAAAACGCATGTCAAAAATGTTATAAATTGATTTGCATTTTAATGAGGGAAATAAGTATTTGACCCCCTCTCAATCAGAAAGATTTCTGGCTCCCAGGTGGGAGTGCTCCTAATCTCAGCTTGTTACCTGTATAAAAGACACCTGTCTACAGAAGCAATCAATCAATCAGATTCCAAACTCTCCACCATGGCCAAGACCAAAGAGCTCTCCAAGGATGTCAGGGACAAGATTGTAGACCTACACAAGGCTGGAATGGGCTACAAGACCATTGCCAAGCAGCTTGGTGAGAAGGTGACAACAGTTGGTGCGATTATTCGCAAATGGAAGAAACACAAAATAACTGTCAATCTCCCTCGGCCTGGGGCTCCATGCAAGATCTCACCTCGTGGAGTTGCATTGATCATGAGAACGGTGAGGAATCAGCCCAGAACTACACGGGAGGATCTTGTCAATGATCTCAAGGCAGCTGGGACCATAGTCACCAAGAAAACAATTGGTAACACACTACGCCGTGAAGGACTGAAATCTTGCAGCGCCCGCAAGGTCCCCCTGCTCAAGATCCCCCATGCCCGTCTGAAGTTTGCCAATGAACATCTGAATGATTCAGAGGAGAACTGGGTGAGTGTTGTGGTCAGATGAGACCAAAATCGAGCTATTTGGCATCAACTCAACTCGCCGTGTTTGGAGGAGGAGGAATATTGCCTATGACCCCAAGAACACCATCCCCACCGTCAAACATGGAGGTGGAAACATTATGCTTTGGGGGTGATTTTCTGCTAAGGGGACAGGACAACTTCACTGCATCAAAGGGACGACGGATGGGGACATGCACCATCAAATCTTGGGTGAGAACCTCCTTCCCTCAGCCAGGGCATTGAAAATGGGTCGTGGATGGGTATTCCAGCATGTCAATGACCCAAAACACACGGCCAAGGCAACAAAGGAGTGGCTCAAGAAGAAGCACATTAAGGTCCTGGAGTGGCCTAGCCAGTCTCCAGACCTTAATCCCATAGAAAATCTGTGGAGGGAGCTGAAGGTTTGAGTTGCCAAACATCAGCCTCGAAACCTTAATGACTTGGAGAAGATCTGCAAAGAGGAGTGGAATAAAATCCCTCCTGAGATGTGTGCAAACCTGGTGGCCAACTACAACAAACGTCTGACCTCAGTACTTGGTGGCAAAACCCTTGTTGGCAATCACAAAGTCATGTTTTGCAAATACTTATTTCCCTCATTAAAATGCAAATCAATTAATATATATATTTTTTAATCTCATTTATTTCATTTTTGTCAAATGCGTTTTTCTGGATTTTTTAAATTGTTATTCTGTCTCTCACTGTTCAAATAAACCTACCATTAAAATTATAGACTGATAATTTCTTTGTCAGTGGGCAAACGTACAAAATCAGCAGGGGATCAAATACTTTTTTCCCTCACTGTAATAATGTTTACATACTGTTTAACTCATTTAATATGTATATACTGTATTCTAGTCAATGCCATCCTATTAAACTATTGCTGTATATATACTATTCTATCCTACGTATCCTACAGATACACAAAATATTCTATCCACATACTGTCCATAATGTCGATACATCCCATCACAAATATATATTTATATCCCGGACTCCGACATTGCTCGTCCTAATATTTATATATTTCCTAATTCCATTCTTTTACTATTAGATCTGTGTGTATTGTTGTGAATTGTTAGATATTACTGCACTGCTGGAACTAGGAACACAAACATTTCGCTACAACCCGCAATAACATCTGCTAAATATATGTATCAAATCAAACCAAATGTTATTTGTCACATGCGCCGAATACAGGTGTAGACCTTACCGTGAAATGCCTACTTACAAGCCCCTAACCAACAATGCAGTTCAAGAAATGGATTTAAGAAAACATTTACTAAATAAACTAATGTAAAGAATAAAATAAAAAAGTAACACAATAAAATAACAATAGCGAGGCTATATAGAGGGGGTACCTGTACCGAGTCAATGTGCGGGGGTACAGGTTATTCGAGGTAATTTGTACATGTAGGTAGAGGTAAAGTGACTATGCATAGATAATAAACAGCGAGTAGCAGCAGTGTAAAAACAAAGTGTGTGTGGGGTAGAAGCTGTTAAGGAGCCTTTTGGACCTAGACTTGGCGC